>NW_011888803.1:9171810-9175170 GCF_000151845.1 Pteropus vampyrus | reverse complement strand
ATACTTTCTTTTCAGTAGTTAAGGGGGAGGCAAAGTGTTTCTCCTGAGTCTGTGGGGTTTTGTTTGCCCTAAGCTCAAAATAATCCACATGCCAAAGAAGCATATTTTAGGGTGGCATGTTCTAAACCCCTTTACTTCCATTCCTGGTGTCACTACTCTTCTAGTAATCTTTGTACTTTCAAAATAATCTACTGTGGGGTTCCAGAATGAATTACCTCATGATGTGTCACTATGATACACAGTGTTTAGAGCTAAAGGCAACCTTAGCTGCAGACTCAAGAGAAACTTCTGTCCTTACCCGCCTACCTACCTAGAAGAATTTGAATTAGAAGCCTTGCCCATAAGAGATGATCAGAGATAGCTTCTTTTGACCCATCTATAATGCAGAAAAAATTTCTATTTACTAAAGGTCTGTTTTTCTTATCATCCTGCAATGACTTTTTGAAGCCCCCAAGGCACCTTACCTCATTCCTAGCTCAGGATGTCTTATATACCTATTTTCCCTTTCTATATCTGAAACTTTCAAGCATGTAGGGTCTCTGACTCTCATGTATGCAGAGTTACCATACATATTATGTATTAAATTTGGTTCTTTTATTTGCAATTCAATCTCATGTCTATTTGATTATTAGACCAGCCAGGAGAACCTGGAGGGTAGAGGAAAGTCTGTTCCTCCCCAATACTACTGTATTCAAACCCTTGTCCTAGGGCCTACTTCTGGAGAACTCAAAACAAGACAGGCCTATTTCTTAAAAATGGGATCATTCTGCTATTTCAAATTCTGTTAAATGATGGTACAATGTCAAAACATAATTTTCAAACTGTTAAAAAAATGATTCCTATACATTAGATAGTATGTGTCAAGGTTTTATTTAATTAACTTATGAGGGAACTGGCAGAATAACAAAGCTGATTCAATGTATATAGTCAGAAGAAGAAGGATTGCTGAAATAAGATTGCTAAATTAGATGTAAAACTGGTTAATGTCCCGCAGAGGAGTAACATCATAACCTTTGAGTTATATGATCACTTAGAGGAACAAATATCATCATAATTTATCAGTTTTCTACAGAGATCCACTTTATAGATTTTTTAAAGGTTTGGGCTTCTGGTCAATTGGTAATAGTCAAATAATGTTAGATACTACCTACATTAGATGGGTTTATTAAATACCCTAACATGATCAAAAGGTCGCCTAACTATCCTTTTTACTTATTTCCAAATTTGAAATCATTTTTATGAACAACAGGAGAATTTTAAAGTGATTTATAAGTAATCTGTTAGTGGTTGATCAATAAATTGTGAAATGTATATGTTTGTAATATATTTTAAAATATTAATTTTACTTGTTTGGAACCAAAATGTTTTGAAGATGTTTTTTAACATGAGAAATCCTTCACATTTTAATATAGAATAAAAACGTAACAGATTATCAAAATCAAACTTTTCCTATCATGCAGGTTTTTTTTTTTTTTTTTAATTTGTATTGTGTATCTAGTGTTTTTGTGAAACTATCTATAAATTCTAGATCCAGATACTGGTTATATATGAATTATCTTTAGATTTCCCTTACTGGCAAAGAGTCTTTGGGAAACCATAAATTAGACTAGTGTTAAAAACAAGACAACAGGTTCCAGATGGAGTAATTCATGCTAAGCCTTACATCACCAAATCATGACTTAATAACAGTTTCAGTGCTCCCAGAAATCAAATTTTAAACCAGTCAATCCAGAATCACCTGATCAGCACTAGGTCTTCTGCCTGATAAATCTGCTGCTCCCTAAAAGAAAGTGACCTTGCAATAACCAATCCACTTTTTTGCCTATTATAAGTCCCTTATTTCTGCTATTTTCTACCTATAAGTCTTGCATTTTGTAAAGCCACTTAGAGCTTCTTTCTATCTGCTAGGTTGGATGCTCCCTGTTTCATGAATCATTGAATAAAATCAATAAAAGATGTCTATAGTGGCCTTAAAAAATAAATAAGAGTACATAGATCACCATCCTTTAAAAATTGTACTTTTGGGGAGGGTTTTATCTTAAAGGAATCTGAATGGACTTCTTTAAGATCACAGTATCTTTTTCTTCTCCATGTCAAATTATGGTCAACGTGTCAAACAGGAAGGTAATAAATTTCTTCCACTGTACTTTGTTAGAGAGCCCTGAAGGGTTGTCCTTATCAGCTAATAAGACCCACCAGCCCACTGCTGAGTCTGCTTAAACACTCAATTTGAAAACTCAGAAAAGATAAGTGAGGGGCACCCCATGCACCGGGCAATTTGGAGTGGAACATTTTGCATATTATCAGGAATTAAGTGGAGGTAGTTTAAGGGACATTCTCAAAGCACTAGTTCTCATCCTTGATCTCTTTGAAAGCCAGCAACCACAGAACTCTGGTAGGAGAAGGAAGTATTCTCCATTTGTGAATTGAATGACCTGATTTTTATCTCTAGTTGGATTCCAGGAGGAAGCATGATGTCATTTTAACCACTGGCCAGACAACTTCTTGCTTAATGAGCACTTTGAGCTTACTGGCAGCCAAGAAGGCCTTTGTTTACTGTGCTTAGAAACAGAGGTCAAAGATCTTCTTTCTCTGGCTTTAAGGAACAAAGGGAGGGCTTGCGAACCAGCCCTTGTCCATGAGCAAGTTTTAGACAGTGGCAGACAGATAAACACAACGTGCTCCCCAAAAGGTTATAAGGTCTAAGAGGTCAAGAGGACAGGAGAGAGAGGGAGCTGAAATGTCATCAAAGATGGGTTTTCTGCCTCCTTATTGGGGTGCTTAAGTCATCTCTATCTGACCCCGAGTTGGGGCTGAGTTTCAGTCTGGCATCCTGCAGCAGGTGTGCCAGTGTCCTGGTCCCCAGCTCTCACTAACTCCCCCCCACCGCCCCCTTCCCTCAGCTGTTGGAGCAGTTGCTGACTGGCTTGTATGACCTCCACCCACTGGCAGCTGTTAAGATGCATTCTGAGGGTGGAAGCATATCTCTAGAACTCCGGTTACTCACTACTGAGGGCAATACCTGCAATGTAAGAAGAGAAAAAGTGCTTAATTTCTACTTGTGGTGCATCAAAAAATTAAATATTAGGCAAAAGAAATCGAGAATTAAGGAAAACACAGTGACGCCCTTTCTCCAAAAGAAGTAGTGTAAACCCTCTGATATTTCTTCTTAAAACACAGCTTTATTGAGGTATAGTTGACATACAATAAACTGTACATGATTAAAATGTACAATTTGATAAGTTTTGACATATGTATACACTTATAAAAATCCAGCACCACAATTAAGAGTATCATCTTCCAAAGTTCCTTCCTGCCTCTCTGAAGCCCTCTTTTCACGGCCAAGCCTTCCCGTACCCG
>NW_011888803.1:9165972-9171760 GCF_000151845.1 Pteropus vampyrus | reverse complement strand
CACTAGTTCTCATCCTTGATCTCTTTGAAAGCCAGCAACCACAGAACTCTGGTAGGAGAAGGAAGTATTCTCCATTTGTGAATTGAATGACCTGATTTTTATCTCTAGTTGGATTCCAGGAGGAAGCATGATGTCATTTTAACCACTGGCCAGACAACTTCTTGCTTAATGAGCACTTTGAGCTTACTGGCAGCCAAGAAGGCCTTTGTTTACTGTGCTTAGAAACAGAGGTCAAAGATCTTCTTTCTCTGGCTTTAAGGAACAAAGGGAGGGCTTGCGAACCAGCCCTTGTCCATGAGCAAGTTTTAGACAGTGGCAGACAGATAAACACAACGTGCTCCCCAAAAGGTTATAAGGTCTAAGAGGTCAAGAGGACAGGAGAGAGAGGGAGCTGAAATGTCATCAAAGATGGGTTTTCTGCCTCCTTATTGGGGTGCTTAAGTCATCTCTATCTGACCCCGAGTTGGGGCTGAGTTTCAGTCTGGCATCCTGCAGCAGGTGTGCCAGTGTCCTGGTCCCCAGCTCTCACTAACTCCCCCCCACCGCCCCCTTCCCTCAGCTGTTGGAGCAGTTGCTGACTGGCTTGTATGACCTCCACCCACTGGCAGCTGTTAAGATGCATTCTGAGGGTGGAAGCATATCTCTAGAACTCCGGTTACTCACTACTGAGGGCAATACCTGCAATGTAAGAAGAGAAAAAGTGCTTAATTTCTACTTGTGGTGCATCAAAAAATTAAATATTAGGCAAAAGAAATCGAGAATTAAGGAAAACACAGTGACGCCCTTTCTCCAAAAGAAGTAGTGTAAACCCTCTGATATTTCTTCTTAAAACACAGCTTTATTGAGGTATAGTTGACATACAATAAACTGTACATGATTAAAATGTACAATTTGATAAGTTTTGACATATGTATACACTTATAAAAATCCAGCACCACAATTAAGAGTATCATCTTCCAAAGTTCCTTCCTGCCTCTCTGAAGCCCTCTTTTCACGGCCAAGCCTTCCCGTACCCGCCTTTCCCCATCCCCAGGTGACCATCTGCTTTCTGTCATTAAAGATTAGTTTGGATTTTCTAGAGTTTTATGTAACTGGAATTATACATTACATACCTGTTTTTTCCATCTGGCTTCTTTCACTCAGCTTATTATCCATGTTCTTGTGTATATCAGTAGTTCATTCTTTTTATGCTGAGCAGTGTTCCATTTCTGGCTGTACCACAATTTGTCTATTCACCTATTGATAAACGTTTGGGTTGTTTCCAGTTTAAAATTTTTGAGAATCTGCTATGAACATTTCTATACAGTCATAGTATGGACATATACTTTCTTTTCTCTTGAGTAAATACCTAGGAGTGAAAAGTTTGGGTCATATGGAATGGATATATTTAACTTTTAAAGAAACCTCCAAACTGATTTCCAAAGGGATTGCATTACTTTACATTCCCACCAGCAGAGTCTGAGGGTTCTAGTTCCTCTACATCCTCACCAACAGTTGGTATGGTCAGTCTTTTAAATTTTGGACATTCTAATAGATATGTGGTAGAATTACACTGGTTTTAGCTTGCATTTTCCTAATGACTAATGATGATGAGCATCTTTCTTGTGTTTATTTGCCATTTGCATATCTTTTCGGTGAAGTGTTTATTCAGATCATTTGTCCATTTTTTCATTGGATTGTTCATTTTTTTATTATAAGTTTTGAAAGTGCTTTATACATTCTGGAAACAAGTTCTTCATCAGCTATGCTATGCAAATATTTCCTTTCAGTCTGTCTTGTCTTTCATTCCACTAATAGTGTCTTTTGAAGAGCAGAAACTCTTAATTGATGAATTCCAATTTATCAAAATTTCTGGTAATATTTCTAAAAGGGTAGAGCACTATTTAGACAAGGAGATGCACTTGATATAATTTTAGTGCCTTCTCAGATTTTTTATTTTTACATATGGTTTAATGAGCTCTTTCCTGGTCAAACCTCATTACTAAAACAAACAAATAGCTACAAGATATCCAAGTTCCAGTGCATACCTACTTATTTCAAGCAAAATTTGATAAAGTAAAATTTCAGTACCGGAAGGAAATCTGAAGTGAAGCAGAAAGATGTGCTGGTGATATTTTTATAAATGCAGCTCCAGGAAAAGATAATGCTGCTGAGCTTCTGGGGGCTATGGAGAGAGCAGATTTATCTTCAACCATGGGGGATAATAAGGGCCAGAAAATTAGGCTCAAATCATTTATGAATCAGAAATAAAAAGAGTCCAGTTCTGTCACTGAGGAAGAAGTGAGCATTGGTTACCTCCACATTTTAGCAAGAGAAATTCTCTACGTGCCTCTATAGGAAGCCAGAGCTTTACTATTCTAAATTATTCATAATTTAGATAAAGGACCATGTCTAGACTCAAATAATAAAATAGTAGTAAACATAGCTAATTCTTATGCTTGCTAGAGGTCAGTGTTTTATCACAGTATTTCATGTAACCTCCTAACAACCCTGCGAGGGGGTTATTATTACTGTCTCATTTCATAGATGAGGGAATTGAAGCATTGAAAGGTTAAGTGAGCTGTAAAGTCAGATAGTTCGACTTCGGGGTCTATGCTCTTCCTTCCTATCCTCTGTTGCCACTTTTTCGTGACACCTACATAATAAGAATCTTTTACCTCAATGAGTGGTCTTTTAGCTAATTGTATCTTGTTTGTTTTAGTCTATTCCTTATTTAAGTCAATTCATTTAAATTAGGAAAGAGAAAGAGGTCACACAGAATAAATATGAGCAGAGTGCCAAGCCTGCAAAGGGCAGCTGATACTTTTTGACCAGTGCCCTTCCTATGTGTCCCAGCCCCATACCCCAACCCCTGCAGCCTGGCTCAGTGAACTGCCCCCAGTGCTTGCACTCCCCTGGGAGAGCCCAGTTAGCAGAATGTCTCCACCACTAGACTGGGAGCCCCTGAGGGTAGGGACAGTCTTATTAGTGCCAGTGCTTAGTCCATTCTCAATATACATTTACTGACAGAATAAAGACATCTCCTATTCCATTTCCGATGAAGGCTTCGATTCTAAATTTAGATAGTTAAGAAAGACTTATTGCTTCATGTAAAAACTCAGTCAGCATCCAGATAACCGAGGGGATGTGCCAGATCAATTATTCCCATAGGGAAGTGGTCAGACGAGCTCCAAAGATAGTTCAGAGATCTTTATTCTGGGAACATACTATTATCTGGTTATCAGAATGATTCAGAGCCTCTTTGTGGACATGTGTAGGCTAAAACTGTGGACTTCGATAGATACAACCACAATATTGTGGGCAGTTCTCCTGAGGAGCCTATGCCACCGTCATACAAGGAAAGAGTGGGGAACTTCAACCTGGGAAAGCCTTCAAAAGAATCATCAGCATTATAACAGCTGTCCCTTACAGAGTGTTTGGCTGCCACTGCACTGTTATGTACATGCATCAACTCAGTCTCAAAACAAGATAAATAAACAGTGAATCACCAATACTATTGCAAATTGGCATCATGTACCTTCTGATCTGGCTCAACGGGAAGAACACATCACCTACGCAAAACAAAATTTACTGCCCCAACCACTCCCAAGTGAACAGCACAATAGCGTTAACTATATGTGCATTGTTGTGCAACAGAGCTCTAGAACTCAAATCTATATCCAGTGAACAACTGCCTCCTACTTTGCCTCTCCAGTCTCTGGCAACCGCCATCCTTCTTTCTGGTTCTAAGAGTTTGATTACTCTAGATCCCATACATAAATAGAATCACACAGCAACTATCCTTTTGCAACTGGCCTATTTCACCCAGCACAGTGTTCCCAAGATTTATTCATGCTGCAGCACATGACAAAATGTTCTTCCTTTTTAAGGTTGAATACTATCCCATTGTATGCACATACCACATATCTATTCATTTGTGAATGGACATTTAGGTTGTTTATACCTCCTGGCTATTTTGAATAATACTGCAATGTAAATATCTCTTTGAGATCTCATTTTCAGTTCTTTTGGATATGTACTTAGAGGTTGGATTGCTGGATTATATGATAATTCTATTTTTAATTTTTTCTAGAAACCTCCAGACTAATTTTTATAGCAGCTATGCCATTTTATATTTCTACCAATGGTGAACGAGGGTTCCAATTTCTCCACATTTCATCAGCACTTGTTATTTTTTCTGTTGTTCTAGTGGTCATCCTAACAGATATGAAGTGATAATCGAATTACAATTTCTATTTGTATTTCCCTAACGATTAGTGGTGTTGACTATTTTTTCATATGCCTGTTGTCCATTTCTCTATCTTCTTTGGAGAAATGTCAATTCAAGTCCATTGTCCGTTTTAAAATTGGATCTTTTGTTGTTGTTGTTATTGTTGTTTTTCTTACTCAAGATTGTTCTGATAATTAGAGGTCCTTTGAGAATTCATATGAATTTTAGGATTCTTTTTCTATTTCTGCAAATAGTGAAATTGAGATTTTGGTAAAGATTGTATTGAGTCTATAGATTGCTTTGGGTAGTATGGACTTTTAAACAATATTGTTTTCTAGTCCATAAACATAGGATATCTTTCTATCTATTTGTGTCTTCTTCATAATTTTTTTCAGCAGTAGTTTTTAGTGTATAAGTCTTTCACCTCTTTGGTTAAGTGTATTCCTGATTATTTTATTTTTCTCATGCTATTATAATTGGGATTGCTTCCTCAACTTTCTTTTTTGGATTGTTTATTATTCATATATAGAAATGCAACTCATTTGGTGTGTTAATTTTTTAATCCTATAACTTAGCTGAATTTGTTGATTAGTTCTAACAGTTTGTGTGAGCATGCGCATGTGCACATGTGTGTAATCTTTAGGGTTTTCTACATATAAGATCATGTCATCTGTGAACAAAAATAAGTTTACTTTTTCCTTTCCAATTTGGATGCCTTTTATTTCTTTTCCTGGCCTAATTGCTCTGAGTAGGACTTCCACTACTATGTCGAACAGAAGTGGTGAGAGTGAGTATCCTCTTCATGTTCCTGATCTTAGAGGAAAAGGTTTGAATTTCTCACTATTGAGTATGATGTTAGCTGTTGGCCTTTTTATATAAAGATTTCATTTTATTTTCTTCTATTCTTAGTGTGTTGAGTGTTTTTATAAACAAAGGGCGCTGAATTTTGTTGAATATTTTTCCTACATCAGTTGAGATTATCATGTGGTTTTTGTCCTTCATTCTGGTAATGTGGTATATTACATTGATTGATTTTTGTAAGTGGAACCATTCTTTCATTCTAGGAATAAGGCCTATTTGGTCAAAATGTATAATTCTTTTAATGGGTTGTTGAACTCAGTATGAGTATTTTGTTGGAGATTTTTGCATTGAAATTCACCAGGGATATTGGGCAGTAGTTTTCTTGTATCTTTGTCTGATTTTATTTTCAGGGTAATGTTGGCCTCCTAGAATAAATTTGGAAGTGCTTTCTCTTCTTCATTTTTTTTGGAAACGTTTCAGAAAATTTAGCATTAATTCTTCTTTAAATGTTTGGTAGAATTCTCTAATGAAGACATCTGGTCCTGGGCTGTTCTTTGCTGGAAGGTTTTTGATTATTGATTCAATCTCCTTACTGTTTATAGATCTGTTCAGATTTTTTTTTAATTTAATTTTTTTTTTTTAGGCAAGGCAACCTTTGGTTGACTTCACAGATTGCAAAGACCTTACCAGCTTACAATCCCTTATTTTTTATTTATTTTTTACACCTACAGCACCTGGTCTTCTTAGGTGGTCTCCCATCCAAGTACTAACCAGGCC
>NW_011888803.1:9164153-9165922 GCF_000151845.1 Pteropus vampyrus | reverse complement strand
TCATGTTCCTGATCTTAGAGGAAAAGGTTTGAATTTCTCACTATTGAGTATGATGTTAGCTGTTGGCCTTTTTATATAAAGATTTCATTTTATTTTCTTCTATTCTTAGTGTGTTGAGTGTTTTTATAAACAAAGGGCGCTGAATTTTGTTGAATATTTTTCCTACATCAGTTGAGATTATCATGTGGTTTTTGTCCTTCATTCTGGTAATGTGGTATATTACATTGATTGATTTTTGTAAGTGGAACCATTCTTTCATTCTAGGAATAAGGCCTATTTGGTCAAAATGTATAATTCTTTTAATGGGTTGTTGAACTCAGTATGAGTATTTTGTTGGAGATTTTTGCATTGAAATTCACCAGGGATATTGGGCAGTAGTTTTCTTGTATCTTTGTCTGATTTTATTTTCAGGGTAATGTTGGCCTCCTAGAATAAATTTGGAAGTGCTTTCTCTTCTTCATTTTTTTTGGAAACGTTTCAGAAAATTTAGCATTAATTCTTCTTTAAATGTTTGGTAGAATTCTCTAATGAAGACATCTGGTCCTGGGCTGTTCTTTGCTGGAAGGTTTTTGATTATTGATTCAATCTCCTTACTGTTTATAGATCTGTTCAGATTTTTTTTTAATTTAATTTTTTTTTTTTAGGCAAGGCAACCTTTGGTTGACTTCACAGATTGCAAAGACCTTACCAGCTTACAATCCCTTATTTTTTATTTATTTTTTACACCTACAGCACCTGGTCTTCTTAGGTGGTCTCCCATCCAAGTACTAACCAGGCCTCACCCTGCTTAGCTTCCAAGATCAGATGAAATTGGGCTTGTTCAGGGTGGCATGGCCGTAGACTGTTCAGAGTTTTAATTTCTTCATGTTTCAGTCTTGGTAGGTTGTATATTTCTGGGAATCAATACATTTTTTTTCTAGGTTATCCAATTTGTTGGTATATTATTGTTCATAGTAGCCTCTTATGATGCTTTTTATATTTGTGGCATCATTTATAATGTCTCCTCTTTCATTTCTGATTTTTGTTATTTGAATCCTGTTTTTCTTAGTCTAGCTAAGGATTTGTCAATTTTGTTGATTTTTTTCCAAAAATCTAAGTTTTGATTTTTTCTATTGTTTTTTTATTCTCTGTTTCATTTATTATTTCTCTAATCTTTATTCCTTCCTTCTGCTAACTTTGGGTTTAGTTTGTTTATCTTTTTCTAGTTCATTGAGGTATAAAGTTAGAACGTTGATTTAAATCTTCTCTTTTAAGGTAGGCATTTACTAACTATAAACCTCTTTCTTAGTACTGCTTTTGCTGCCTCCCACAGATTTTGGTATGTTGAGTTTTTTCGTTTTTTTTTTAAATTTATTTGTCTCAAAATATTTTCTAATTTCCCTTGTGATTTCTTCTTTTACCTACTGGTTGCTCAAGCTTGTATTGTTTAATTTCCTCATATCTATGGATTTTTGAGTTTTCTTTTTGCTATTGATTTCTAGTTTCATTTCATTGTGGTCAGAAAAGATACTTGGTACGATTTCAATCTTCTTAACTTTGTTAAGACTTGTTTTGTGGCCTAACATGTGATCTATTCTGGAGAATGTTTCTTGTGTACTTGAGAAGAATGTGCATTCTGCTGTTTTGGGTGGAGCGTTATATCTGTTAAGTCCAATGGTATTTTGTGTTGTTCAAGTCAAATACATGACAAAATGTTAACTGTTGATGAATTTATATGAATATAATCTTTAAATGTTTTATAGATTTATTTTTCAAAATGCAAAGTTGGA
>NW_011888803.1:9156211-9163488 GCF_000151845.1 Pteropus vampyrus | reverse complement strand
TATTTTAGTAAGATCTTGGAATGAGGCCATCCATGAGATGTGGCAACAGTCAGGTCAGTTTATAGTCTGATGAATTCGAAGCATGTACTGTTCTCTTTAACTGACCTCTTCTCCTCCGTACACCTGTCTCCACCCCACTCTTAACATTCTCCCTCTCTCTCTCATACTCTCAGCCCTGTGGGCCCTACTTCTACCTATTTCAGGTCTCAAATTAAATTCCATTTACTTTACAAATATTTTCTTAATCTTCACCAACCCATTCCCTACACCCACCCTCATAGGTTAAGATCTCCTTTTTTTCAGAGCTCCCTATAACCACAGCTAATATTTATTGGGCACTAATTAAGAACACTAAATGTGTATGAACTCATTTAGTCCTCAGCATCTATGAGAGTGATAGTAATAGTATCAATCTCATTTTATAATAAAGAAATCAAGACAAAGAAAAATAAATTAACTTCTCTAAGATCACAGAGCTGGTATAAATTCAAACACAGTCATGTGGTTAAGAGCCTAAACTTTTAACCACTATGTAGTAATTCTTAGCATATGTAACAATTGCCAAGTATTTTTACTCTGTCTTCCCTGTTTAACTAAAAGCCCACAGCTCATTCACTAGTATGTCCTGGTACTTAGCTTAGGGACCTGTATCATCAGGGCCCAATAAATATTAGTTAAATGAATAGTAATGTAGGTAATGTGATAGGAAGAGCAAGACATTAGGAGTCAAACAGACCAGAGTTTGTCACTTGGCCACTTACTAATTAGGTGATTTTGGTTAGGTAAATTGACTTTGCAGTGCAGCAGTTTTTGCATATGAAAAATGGGAATTAGACTTTAATGTGACTTTATTGTGACTCTATAAAAAATTGCCTTATGAACTACATTCCTGTATAAATATGAGTTATAATAGTTCATGGTATCTGATGAGGACCAGAGGAATAGTTCTTTCCACTTCCCAAAGAGGAGCCAGGTAAAGACTGTGCCTCCGCAAAACAGTCACTCCCTGTCTATATCAACATAGACATAGCAGGCCAACAGAATCGGCCTGAAATTACAAGTTAAGCCACAAGAACCCTTGGCTGCCCAAAGAATCCTGATAGGGGAAGTGGCTGAAGTGTGCACCTCTGCTCCTCTCTTTGTGAGGTCTGCCTGAGTTATAAGACAAGGGTGTTCATGTGCATCTGAGAGCTGACCCAGGGATGACACAGTGCTCAGGGACAGTACCGGGGCTAAATCTGAGAGTAGAGAGGAGAGGCACAATGGGACCCCTGCCCCCACCCCACAATACAGCCATCCAACCCCAGGGGAGGACTGTGAGGGACAGACAGAGGACTCTGCAGAAGAGGGCACTGTGGATGCAGGGAAATTTGTTCCCTCCGCGTACCCTGTTCTAACTGCGCATGGGCCGCCGCCTTCGGTTTGGACGCGTGGGCGAGATTGGCAAGGGCGGGTATTGTTAGGCCCATCCGGTGGTGTGGGGGTAAAAAAGTAAAGCACAGTAAAGAACTATCAGAAAACCTTGGCCTCAATTCTGTAAAGCCCAGAAGTGAGGTTAGTTGTTTACAAACGTTTCTTAACTGTTGATGGAGATTAGGTTACTTATAAGTTTGGCAGGATTCTAGCATGATTATTAAACAGATGTTTTGTGAAAACATCTGTTTAGAAAAGAAAGTGGCACCTCTCTGAGCCTGAATGAACATGGCAGGAATAAATGATGCCTTTATTTAAAAAGGTAGGTTGCTTAATTAGAGACCATGGGAAATCGCAGACCCAGTGGCCTGGATTTCAGAGAGTTGGACAAGACTTCCTGAAGGACACGGAGAGAGAAAAGTGGGTTGAATACAACTGTCTCCCAGACCATGGGCTAGAGAAGAGGTATATAAAGATGAACAACTACAGTTCTTGTCCCCAAGGAGTTTTTAATTTAGTGGATTTTTAAAAAACATCTTTCTTTAAATTTAGTTGATTTTTACTTCAATTAATTTTAAGAAGTTAAAAATATCACAAAATTGGGGGATTAATGAAGAATTAACTGAATTTCTATTTTTAGTATAGTGCCGTTTGACTTAGAAAAATCAAAGGTATGAAGACATGAAGGCATAACAATTGAATCTTTAGGTGACAAAAATCTGGGAGGGGTAACTAAAAGGTTGAATTTCTGAATGAATATTTTTGAAAAGTTTTAAGAGATCAGAATCATTAGGTCCAAATTGAACCTTAACTTAGTTTCAAAATAATTAGGTGAGTATACTGTTAAACAACTTCTGACTTAGTTTATGTTTTTTTAAAAAAGTAATGTTGTTTTAGTCAACCGCAGACTCAATAGGAGCCAGGAGCAAAATGAGGTTGCTACAAATGCAAATGCAATCAAAGGATGTAATAGAGGTCGTATATCTGGAACAATGGAACTTACATCACTACTGCTCACTGTTCTGGTCTAGTCTTGCTTGGTAAATTTAGTGTGTGGTATGACATTTTAAGAAGGATATATTCTTAAGTTTCCTATTACTCCACAAAGCGTGTGTTTGATTGTTCACAGATTGTTGAAAATGCACCGAGAATTTCTATAATCACCTAACTAAAAGAAGTTTTAAATAATGACACAAACTTAAGACCCAGAAGCCAAAATACTCATGAATATAATTAGTTTTCACTATCTTTTTCAGTCTTTAGCTCATGATTTCCCCACTGACGAACTCTCTCCTTGATGGAATGTTAGTAGACTCCTCTGAGTCCTCTTCTCAAATAGCTCTTGCCCTTGGGCCCTGTCTTTGACCTACCTAGTCCAGTTGTAGTAAAAAGCCTATTAAGTCGGTTTAGTAAAAATCACCCCCCTCTTCCTCTCCCGCCTTGATTCTGATCACCCTGACTTGCCCTCAGGAAGAATCCTGTTAAGTCAGTCAGTTTAGCAAGAATCCCCCTTCCCTTAATGTCTCTTTTTAGTAAGTTTCCAAGCACTGACCCCCACCTTTAGAGCTGGTTTACAATTTTTTACTTCTTCAATAACCTAGAAATGTGTAGTTGCATCTTGGATTTCTCCTTTGAAATCCAATGCTGTGTTCCAACTATTAAAGGGGTAAAGGGGCACAGGATAGGAGAATTAACATTTATGCGGCAATGCTTTACCTACGTTATCTCATTTAATTCTCATAATAATCTTGTTCTGTTCAGGTATTAGCATACTTATTTTTCAGATGTGGATATTGAGACTCAGAGAGCCCAAAGTCAGACTTCTATAGAATGACGGGCTGGTGATTTGCACCTAGGTCTTCTGGCTCCTATTGTAGGATTTTTCCTGCCATAACACAACTGCCTCTCTTTTTAGAACTTATGGTCTGTATTAGGCATTTATTTATTCATTCCATCCATTTACTTATGCACAAACATTGCATGCTTACCGTATTTCAGGAGCTACACTAGGAACTGGGGCTAAATAAGTGAATAGAACACAGACCTTTCTTTTGAAGCTGCCTAGTAGACAAGACTGAAAAGGTAGACGACAAATAGTACAAGGTAACAAAGAATTTGATCTGCTCTTGAATGAACAGTTTACCTTGGATACCAAAGGAAGTAGTCAAGAAGGGACATTGATGAAGAATAGAAATTTGACTTTCCATTCTCATACAACTATACCTTTTATTTCACTTTTCATGTTTCTATATCTTATCTGCCTTCGCACTACATGTACAGGTGTAGTAAGCCTTCAAATTGTTGAATGAAAGCTTTGAATGAGAATGTGGCTGTAATGCATTAGAGTAGCCACACTTAATTCTTACATAAAAATCTCAATACATCATACAGATGGCTGTTTATTACCCATACTGGAATACTTATCAGTGTAACATGTTTTCTCCCTATTTTGTAAGGGAAGAAATGATATGGAACTGAATTTTAGCTACTCGTGTAAGGTCACATGGCATTCTGTGTCAAAAATTGAGCAGGGTCTGCTCCCTGGGCTCCCACCCCTGGGTGCTCACCTTTGTAGTGATCAACATCTATATGTGCCAGTCTGTCCGAGGAACAGCTGGAGATAGAGCCTGAGCCGGAACAGACAGTGTTTCATCACTGTGGGTGAGAGAAGGATCCACAAAAGTGCATCCAGTATAGAGATGCTAATGGCTTATTAGAATCTCACAATTCAGGCAATTTCTTACCACCTGGACATTAATGGCTGCAATTAGTTATCTACTTTGATCAGACTCTGGAAAAATCTGCCAGGTGCTGCCCTGCACTATAGAAACCACTTTGTTGCCATGGAGAAAAAGCCCCTTCCCCCTCACCCCCCCTTTTTTTTTTGCCACAGAACTCATAGAGAGAGAAGCAGTTTTTTTTAATAGGTCTAGAATCTGAAGTTTCATAAAAGGCATCTTATCTTTCTTACTTTCTCATATGTCTTCATCTGTTCCATTGACTCTCTTTGATGGAATATACCAGCAGGTGATGCAAAGTGCTTTTTAATACTTTAGTAAACAGTTGGGAGAGAAACTTCATTACATGATAAAGTGAGAAGTGAAGTTGGGCAGCCCATTTGTCTTACTCAGGATGAAATAAGGGTTATTGTTCAATTAGGCTAAAATAAAATCTCTCATGTTTCCTTCCTAATGTCTTGTTTTGGGGGCAGAGGTATGGAGGTGGGGGAAGTGAGAGGCAGGATGAGTAAGCTTCTGAAATATTGCCCAAGAATGTGACAACAGAACACTATCCTCTTTTGGTGGGAGAGGCCTTGGCAGCTGTTCCTACAGAAGTTGCTTTGCATTGATTTCTGCTGGCATATCCAATTAGGAAGAAGGGGATTGAGATACTTAAGGAACGCATCAGAGAGAGCCAGCTCAAGTCCCTCAGTTCCGGCCATGAAATTTTAATTAGCATGCTTGGGAAAGGAAAAAAGAAGAGACAACTGGATGATAAAGGATTATCTTTGGGCTTTAGGAAACGGAGTTGAGAAAGTCAATTGGGTCCAAATCTAAAATGAATGAAGACTGTACATCTGCTCCAATCCTTTAGCCATTAATCATAGCAATTTTTTTTTTTTTTTTTTTTTTTTTTTGCTGATGGAGATGGAGAGGGGAAAGTATTGGGGGTGGAGGGTGGGATGCGGAAGTTGGGAAAAGATGGTGGTGAAAGAGGCAAGAAAGAAAGTTTGTCTTGTTGGCCAAAACTTGCACCTGGCTCCTTCTCAACTTCTGTGCTGGTAGAGAATGCTTTCTTTTTTTTTTCTCCCTTGGATACACTTGTTTATTCTCAAAAAATGGGAGAAAATCCCATTTTTGCTCCCAAACTGTTAATCTGGTGGAAGGCTAAGATCTTTCCTAGATGATACTTTTTCCCCTCAACTTTTTCCCCTTTGTTTGAATCAGATCAAATTTAGCCTAAGATATTTGATACACTGAAAAAAAAGAAAAGGCAGCCAGAATAAGACCCAAGTTCTGGCTCATTCATTTGATGTTTCAGACCTTTCAGGTACAAGTTCTCCTTCGTGCCTTCAGTATTAATCTGTTTTATATATGATATCCAGGGTCATAAGTACTTGTATTCTCTTTGCACTATGACTCCAGTATTTTTTTTTTAACTATCTAGATAGGAAATACAAATTATTCACCTATTTCTTCAAAACCTTTTTGTCACTAATTTCCTCTCTGTTGTTAGGCATATGAAGTCTGATACGTATAACTTACATGTAGATGACATGCAGTAGTTAGAAAGTAACACTTCAAAGAAACAAGGTTTAAAACATGTTTTTCCCTTTAACTATTGCGTCATTGCAGCTGGCCAAGAATATCTGAAAGTGCAACCCTAGAAAAATAATTTAAATTTCTTTTGTTTAGTAATTAAATTTTCTCACCCTAATAGTCTGTCCTATCTATGAAATTCTTCATTATGGCACTACTGGTTGCACACCAGTACCTATTCCTTGCGAAAAGAAACCTGATTTTCTTTTCAAGTATCTACCCTTCAACCACTGGATGATTTAGGGAACTGCCTCCTCAGCTTCTAGGATAGATCCTATAGGTCTAAGCTAATTATGAAAATCACATTCTCTTTGCTAGTGATTGGTTTAGAAATGACCAGAGAATATTGCAATAGAAGCATCCTTTTAGAATGGAATTTACTGCAGAAAGGACCGAATCTCTTCAGCCTAAATACAATTTCAAGGGAAGGGAGAAGATTCTCTTTGGGGCATTGACCAGACATAGATAAAAGCAAAGGTTTTTTTTTATAAGCTGGTGAGGTCAGCAAGGATCTTAATTTATTTCTCATGCTTTGCTTAGACAGATAATGCACTTAGTACTGCTTGGTTGGTCTCAAATGCTTGGCCAGCTCTCAAAGAGCATTTGATTTGAGGAAAGGATAGAACAGGGCATTCCCAGCCAGCGTTATCAGGACCAGACAGTATTCAGAACTTCAGCCTCGACTGGGTATGTGTGTCCTTTTGTAAAAATCATTAAAAGGCTGGATCTGCTTACAGAGCCATTAACTACGGGGTCTCAAAAGTCACCCAACAGAGATAGCTGAGTAACTCTCTCTTAAGTGCACACCAATCATTAAGCAGGACCCTTTTACTCTTAACCTTTTCCAACTCATGACATAATTAATTAATTGATGAAGGGAGAGTTACTAAATCTTTGTGGAAATAAAATGTTTTGTTAATTCTGTTAGCCTTTCATTAACTGACCCTAAAATGAGATGGTCAGAGAAGGCAGCTTGGAAGAAGTGAGACTTTCATCCATTCATTCACTCGTGAACTCAGCCTTTCTCAACCAGAGTTCCTCATCTGAACCAAAGCACACAGAAGGTGATTCGAGTGACTGTTTTATCAAATATTTTCTCATTCTAAGAATGGTACCTAGCTAGTGCTATTCTTGATCCATGGGAAAGAAGTTGATTTATGTAGTAGATGACAGGGCATTAGGACCTAATTCTCTCATGGAACCACAGTTCATTTATTCAGTATGTTTATTGAGTGCCTACTACGTGCCAGCTACTCTTATAGGTTCCAGTTATACAGCAGTGAACAAAACAAATTCCTGTCCTTCATGGAGCTTTGGTGGAGAATTCAGATTTAGGGTGGATATTTTATGTGTGTGTGTGTCTACATATACATACATATATACATATGTACATATATATGTGTGTATATACATACATACATATAGCTGACCCTTGAAAAATGCAGGGGTTAGGGGTGCTGACCATCCTGCTGTTGAAAATCCATATATAACTTAATTCATCCCTCCAAATACTTGGATTCCCAACTGCCCCTTTGACCCTTGGAC
>NW_011888803.1:9154429-9154981 GCF_000151845.1 Pteropus vampyrus | reverse complement strand
GTGTGTGTCTACATATACATACATATATACATATGTACATATATATGTGTGTATATACATACATACATATAGCTGACCCTTGAAAAATGCAGGGGTTAGGGGTGCTGACCATCCTGCTGTTGAAAATCCATATATAACTTAATTCATCCCTCCAAATACTTGGATTCCCAACTGCCCCTTTGACCCTTGGACAACACGGATTTAAACTGTATATGCGGGTTTGAACTGTGCAAAATTGAAAAAATTCACATGTACGTGAACCCGGGCATTTCAAACCCACTGTTGTTCAAGTGTCACCTGTATAAACATTATGTATGTTATATACCTGGGTCTTTTTTTCCATTTTTAAAAAATTACAGTTGACATAAATATTATATTAGTTTCAAGTGTGCTATACCTGGATTTTGAAGAAAGAGATGGTATCTAAATAGTAGAAGGAAGAGAAGGCCATTTAACGTGGTCTGTGAAGGTCAGACCATATGGAAATGGATCTAGGACCCAGTTGGATTTCTGATTTCTGCTCATTTCCCACAACAAGAAGGGCTGAAAAGG
>NW_011888803.1:9124954-9153819 GCF_000151845.1 Pteropus vampyrus | reverse complement strand
TGTGTTTCTCTCTAAAATTTAAAATATCCCAGAGTACCCCTGTGAGTTCACTTCAGAAAGCGTGGCACATGTTTGTCATTGTAGACTTAAGGCATAGACAGTCCCTATTAACATATAAATGATTCTTACTTTCCCAAAAGTAGATGTCTCTATCTGGGTTGTTGGCGAGTGGTCTGAGCCTTAAGAGATGGGACACAGGGTGGTTAAGGTTGGATGGAGGGAAAAAGGGGCGAAGACTAGTTTATGAAGTGTTGCGGGAGTTAGACCTGTGAGAGGAAAAGGCTGCCTGACAGGAGGAAACAGAGAAGGCACTGAAAGGCCTGCAAGCGGAAAGGAGGTAGGTGATAAAGTAGATACAAATTATCTACCCCCAAAAGGGTCTGCATTCTGTTAAGCCACTAAATTTTGACATAATTTGTTATGCAGCAGTAGTTACTCAGAGGTCTTGCCTCAATCTCTCGGGGCAATTCTGACTATAGGTAGAATGGGATTAAGTAGCTCTAGCCCATCACTGCGCAATCGTTGATGGTCTTGCCCTATGGATTCAAAATTCCTTGAGGGAAGGGCTCTGTGTTCATCACTATAGTATTTATAGCCCCAGCCTCCAGCAGAGTGCATGGTATGTTTTATTCTACAAATATTTACTAAGTACCTACTATATGTTAGGGACTGTGCTTGAACTAAATGATGTCAGAGGTATGCTCCTTGCTCTCAAGGAACGCAATCTAGTGAAAGAGGTAAACATTAAACAAATAAATTGTGGTAAGGTCGATGAAGGAAAAGAACCAGGCTCACTTGGAAAGAATTAACAGAGAGACATAATTTAGATTGGAGGAGAGTCAGGGAAGGGATCTCTGAGAAAGTGACATTTAAGTTGAGACTGGAAGGATGAGAAGGCATTAGCCTTCTGTTGGAAGAATACAGGGAATAATGCAGGCATAGGAGAGAGCTCTTGTGAAGGCTTTGAAGCTCTAGAGAACTTGTTATGTATAATATATTCAATAATGTGTGTTTGCCTAGGCTTGCTCAGAGCTCTAGGTGTGGTCCAGGTCTGCTTCACCAGTTCTTGTCCTGTTTGAAGTAGTGGTTCCACAGCAGTCTTTCTTCATGGTGCTGGCAGAAGGCAAGCCCAACTGTGCAAGCCCAATTGTGCAAGAAGGCAAGGCCAACTATGCAAACTTATTGCAAGCCTCTGCTTATGTGCCTGCTAGCCTCCCATTGGACAAAACAGGTCACATGGCCAGGCCCAACATTAATGGAGCATCAACAGGGTAGCCCATGGAGGTGCAGGAAAGGGGTATGCCCACTTTTGGGGACAATCCTCTACATCTGTCATATGCCCATATCCTCAACTGTTGTGATTATTACCTGGGCTCCCTTTTTTGTTTGTGCTAATACTTTTGTAGATTGTACTGATGCCAGCTAAACTTTTCTTTCTGACACTTGTAGCTGGGTTACACCTCCTTTCCTGGCCCCTCCAACCACTCACAGTGGTCTGTGCCAGTGCCTTGTTTGAGTCACCATCCTCATCAGTGTGCCCCAGTCTGTAGCACTTAACTGCTTGTGCCAGCTGTATCCAGCTATGACAAAAAAATCTGATAAAAATGTAAGGTGCTGGTAAAAATTATTTCACGAAGATAAATTAAAATAAAATCGCCGAGGCTGATTAAAATGCTGAAAAAGAATTGAGTTGGAACAGGATAATAAAACTCACTTATCTTACAGGGATGCCATGAAAATTAGCTAGTCCGTATTCACAGGTTGAACATAAAAGAAAAATTGTTATTGATTTACATATAATGTCTCTGTCATGTCTTCCAGAAGCCTTCTTAGCTAATATGTAATGGAAAGGCAATACCAAATATTAAGTTTAGGGCCCATCTATCATGGATCTACTTTTTTTTTTTTTCCCCAATCAAAGAATAACATTAGTGGTGGCAAAGATAGCAATGCTTCTCTTGGCAGCTGGATGGAAACAAGCAGAAAGAGTTGGCTCTGGACCTACACATTTTGAAGAATTGCAGAGTAGATCATAAACCACCATTGCATTCATAAAGTACGGTTCATTAGATATTTGATGAAGAACTTCAAGGGGCATCTGTTTTCCCTTCCATGTTCTCTTTTCCCCACTCCTAGCCCCCATCACCATTAGAGATCATTTTGGAGTAAATTATGGCCTGTTCTCCAGCCTGATTATTCTGGGCCTGCTCAGCTTGGCTGCCTTCTTCCTCCTGCCAGCCTGCATTCTTCCATCTTAGATTCTTTGATCTAAACTCTGAGAGCACAGAAGCAGAAAGGAAGAGGAGGGACTCAAGCCAATTCATTATGCCTCTTGTTGGTGGTGCTGGTAAAAGGTTTGCTGGGAAAGGAGACAGGAATTACAGCCCTCCTGGGCTGAGGCAAAGGAGGATGAGTCCTGGCGCTGCCGTTCAGCACCACGTCGTAGTTTAGAGACAAAAGCTCCTTCCCCTCAAACTTGCCTTAGTCATGTCTACTGAGAAAGCCTTTCCAGTGGGTTTCGGCTTTTTTCAGAGTCGAATGATAATGATAATGGTCGAATTATAAGAGCACATGTTCAGTGAGTGAGTGCCAGGCACAGTGCAGAGTACTTCAGGTAAATTATCTCATTTAATCCCCACAAAGACCGTAGGGGTGAGTACAATTATGGTGCTTATTTTACAAGGCAGTAACTAACTTGCCCAAAGTCATGGTTCAGAGTGCCAGTGGAAACTATGAAGAGAAGAGCAACCTGTTCTCTAGTACAAGCAGCTCCATCATTTCGTGGGACTGCCCCACTGACGCCCTCTTCTCCCAAAGCATGGGAGCCAGTATGGATGTCACATTCTTTTCCAGCTTTGTAGGGGGATTCAGCAGGGCTCCTTCCAACCACTCTCCACCTGCTTGCTTGTGTAATTTCCCTGTGCTTATTGTGGTAGTTGCCTGCCCAGCAGAGCCTCTGTGGGTCCTTTCTCCAACCCTCAGACAGCCGATGAAGGCCCACTGAGGTAATACAGCACCCTAGTGGGTCACGTAGTTTTGTATCTAGACTGCCTGCCTCCATTGTTTATCCCCTCTGTGACCTTGCAAAGGTGCTTAACTTCTTTGCACCTCAGTTTCTTGAGGCTAATAATCATATCTACTGGCTAGAGCTGCTGTGAAGGTCAAATGCATGTAGAGCAGTGTCAAATATTTGGTAAAAATCTCAACAAACACTAGCTGTTATTATTTCCTACTATGTACTTGTCACTGTTCTGGGACTAAAGGGGCATGAAAAAGCCTGGGCTCAGAGAAATTTAAGGGTCTCCGGCAACCGTACATTCTCCTAGGTTGCTCTAACTTAACATTATTTTAGGCACATTACAAGTTAAATAGATTTTGGTGCACTGATTTGGGAATCTCACCTCTATTTATAAATGTGCTCTGGGGTTCAAGCAACTGACTTTCAAAAGACCCTTTGGAAAGCTCATTTACTGAGAGGAGCTGAGTAGACTGGAGACAAATAGCACTCATTTCCCACACTAATGATGAGGCTAGCAAGGGTCCCTGCTCACCCTGAGAGAGGGGCTTTCTCAGCCTGTGGAGGTCCCAAAGTGGTGGGCACCATGGGGATAAGAAATAAAAGGAAAGGGAAACCATTTCCTGTAATAGCACCCCCTGGGCAGGGACCATCAAACTGTGGTTGAGTAGTTTGTCTGCATTTGAGAAACTGCACTCTATCTTGGTTATAGAAAGGGTAAATCTCTGTTCCCATTCATTTCAAATGTTGGTTAAGCTAAATGGTATAATAGTTCATTGGGGGAATCCTCAATCTAGAAATCAAGAGTAAGGCTTTTGGAATTAAGGGGCCCTTGGTTAAAGCCCAGGCTCTACCACTCTATTAGCTGTGTGATTTAAGAGTCTTCATTTCCCCTTTGGTGAAATGCAGATAAGAGTGATACCTACTTCATGGGTTGTTAGAATGAGATAATGGGTGTAAATCACTTTTAGCATAATGCTGGCATGCAGGCAGCACTTAAATCATTGTAGCTATTATTATTTCATTTTTTTCTAAAGTTGCAAGGTCTCTGTTGATAGGACTTTTGAGAGAAAGGAAGCTGGGAAAGGGTCAGGGAAGACCAACAAAGGAATCATGCCCACCACCTGCCCATGACTGAGGTTCCTGGGACCAGTGATGTGAAGCTCCCACAAATGAGGCAGGTGACCACAAATGGAAGGGGCTCTCTCTCCCATAGTCAGGCGGGTTTTTGAGGTAGACACGTGGCTGCTAAGAATTTAACAAGTTTCTGGGTCGGTACCAGTATTCATGCATTACCAAACTAAGGGAAATTTTTTTTTTGCATTTTTGCATTGGAATGTATGCACCATTGGAGGATATATGTCATCTAATTTAGGGAAATGCTGATATGACCAGTGGTTCCTCTAACTTTGCGCTACCTGTTCAGCAAATTCTGAAGTGTAGCCTTGTCACAGTAGTAAAGAAGTCATTGTTCCAACAAAATACATCAAGTTATTCCAACCCATTTAATAATTTGCACATTAGCTGTTTTGCTACATGGTAGTAAAGTAGATATGGTTAAGTTGTTGATTTCCCTATTGACCAATCATATTTTTAGTTGTTATCGTTGCTAGTTGCTTAGTATCTCTCTGTTCAGTATCAGAGTTGACACATTTTCCCACATTTTATTGTCATGTCTCCTGCTACTTACTAATACTATTCTTTTTTTTCTCCCCAAAGGACATTCCTCAAACCCTAGCACCTACGGATCCTTGAGTCTCAGCAGCTCTTCCAGGTCAGCTACCTGGGAGTTGGAAAGCAAGAGTTGGCAGAGATCGAGTTTAAAATTAGCTATGATGGACATCACATTGGAAGTTAAAGGAAAGGTGGGAATGGTCTGTGAAGGAAGGCCTAGAGTATTGGCTTCCTGTGCCTGACAGGAAGTAAAGGAATGGGAAGGATTAGCATTAGGGAGCAGAGAGGAAAAGCAGGATACAACTTAGAGAATTTACTGTTTCTAGAGACTTTGGGACCCTGAAATGACCATAGCAGTTCATGACTTAATGTTTCTATCTAGGCATCAGTTTTCTCATCTTCAGAGTGAAGACAACGATCTCTACCTCGTGGTGTTGTTGCAAGGGCGAAATTGGAGAAATGAGTGTAAAGCACTTCTTACGGTAACTGGCATATTGTAAATGCCAATGAATGGCACCTATTTTTTCACAGTGTGCTCTTGTCCTGCCAAACAGGGCATATAAGCCCCTCAGTGGAAACTAAAAATCTGGCTAGAAAAAACAGTAAAGAGTATATAAATTTGTTACCTTGATAAGAGACCAATTTATAGAGCATATATTCCCTTATGGCTGAATTTGGAATAAACTCTTCTAATCCATGGGCTCTTTTCCCTGTTCCTGGAAAAATTACGTTCTAAGCAGTTTCACTTCCCTGTGACATTTAATTAATAGAATCAGTAAAATGGTATTACAGTTCAGCTTAATTGAATAGCTTACAGTAATGTTTTGAGGACAGCTTTAAAGTGAAAGACAAAAAGGTAGTTTTAGTCTCTCTGCTTTTTTAAACAGGTGGTTCTCAAATACGTGCATCAGAACCAGCCAGCTGCAGAGCTTGTTGAAACACAAGATGACTGGATCCTACCTGCAGAGATTCTGGGGCCAAAGCTTGAAAATCCCCAATTTAAGCCAAGGCTGTACTTTCAGCCATGTTGGTACTGGGGCTAGAAGATCCTACTTGGCAATGGACTCTTAGATTTCCTTTTAGTTGGTTAAGCTATAGGCTATAGCTGCTTTATGTTAAGAACCTTTTTTCTGCCATCAAGAAAAGTTTTTAGTCCAGAAGGAGTACAGGAAATAATGGGCCCTTGAACATATTTTGAGGGCACCTATTAAAAAAAAGGTGTTGGTGTTATACCCTGATTAAGAGCTTGGACTTTGGAATTGGGAAGACAAAATATGAGACCTAGCTCTGCCACTTTTTGGCTCTCTGAGTTCCTCATCCATAAGTGGGGTCAAGGATACCTATCTTCTTGCCAGGTTTAAAGAAGGTAATGCATAAACATTGCTTAACAAGTGTTAGCAGTTTTTTTTCCAAGGGGATGTAAAACTCAATTGTGCCTAAGACTGTGATTACTACTGTTCATATTTGTTCATTAGAACCCGCTAGAAAGTCTGAGCATAAGGTAGGTCCTTTTGCTCTGAGGTCTAGGGCAGTTAGACTCTGTCAGTCCAAGTAGAAAGGGATTTCCAAAGGAATCTCTCACAAGCTATTTGGTCTCTTCTAGACAATTTAGACTGAGGAGTTTTGTTCTCTAAAATGAAATATATGTAAAAAATTTTTAAAAATTAAATATAAAGAAAATAACCCCATCAACTACCTGCCAAACAGTACATGCCACTGAAGTTAATTAATGATTTAGGGTTTAGCATTCATTACTATTAAAACATGAACTACTTCGCCTTGTTTAGAGCACCTTAGCGTGCAAGAAAGACCTTAGAGGTTATCTGGTTTAATCCTTTCATTTTACAGATGAGAAATCTGTGAGCCTGTGAGGTTAAGTGAGTAAGTTGCCTGAGGGTATGTAACTACCCATTTAATTTCTACTGGAGTTGATATCTAAATGCTCTCAGAAAGAATGGCTTATGATGAACTATTCTAAAACCACAATTACTTTAGTTTCCTGCAACATGTAATTGGTTTATCTCCAAACACCTTACATAAAAGGTGAATTCATTTAGCTTCTTTGGGTAACATTATGAAACAAATTTATCTGGAGGCATTCACCAGGAAGTTACATGGAATAAAGTTAGCCATTTTATGAGTGCATGAATGAAATTGGTTCATAACCACAACATAAGATTGGTAATACATACTTTAAAAAATTTCAGGTAACATGATCATGGATGTATTCTATGGTACGGACATTGGAGCTGCAATGTGTCATTTTTCCATATGTATAAGCATACTCTGGACTGGTTTCTGAGAAAAATCTTGACCCTTTACTAAGTGCTCCTTTTTGCAGAAACAGGTTCACTTTCTGTACAGATTTCAGTTGGTTAATTTTTGATAAAAATAATTTCAATTCATTTTCTACATGATTGGTTAAAGTATAGGATTTATAGTCCATATTCTCATCAGAGAATTTAGCTTCGAACATTCAGCTGCCAAACTTATGAAAAGATTGGTGATGAGAAACATATATGAAACTTTGCCTGAAGGTTGTGTAGTTCATTCATTATTTTAGAAATTCTGATAGCAACAACAATAATAGAAATTAAACATTTACTATGTGCTGATTACTGAGTCAAGCCCTTTCATGCATTATCTCATTTAATACTCACAACCAGTGTTTCTCCAACTTCAGCATGTATCAAATCACCTGAGGACTTGTTAAAACACAATTTTTTTCTGATTCAGTAGGAGTCTGAGAATTTACATTTCGAAAAAAAATCTCAGGTGGTGCTGATACTACTGGTTCTGGGACCATGTTTTGAAAATTACTGCTTACCACAAACCTAGGAAGTAGGTATTTCAGTCTATATTTTACAGGTGAAAAAACAAGAATTGAGGTTATGTAACTTGCTCAACACAGCTAATAATTGGCAGAGTTGGGATCTGAAAATTTGCTTCTTTGATTCCGAAGTCTATTTCTGTGCTAGATGGTTTTGCAATAAGACATTCTGTCTGGACAGAATAGTATTGACAATATTTTGTAGCCTAGAAATAGTATAGGACTTTATCACTCCCAACACTGCGGTTCAAATATGATTTAAAAAATTTATATGTTGTGAGATGGTTTTAATTGAAGCCAGACTGTTGGATAGAATAATATGGCCCCAAAGACGGAACTTACCATGGAGGCAGAAATAGACTAGACTGGTGAGCAGCTCTCCAACACCAAAGGCTACGGGATGAAGGGGAGTGTTGGTTCTAGATCTGCAAAGTGTCCAATAGTGGAGTTTGTCTTCTCCAGCCATCCTTGTTCGGGCTTGTTTTTGAAAGAATTGGCTGTGTGTGTGTATAAACTGGAAGAGCTCTTGTGCTTAGGGAATTGTGTTTGAGAGGCCCTCAACTGGGCCTAATAGGGAAGGAAGAAATAACCTCTTGTCATGCCATAGTGTTCTGACTTCCATCTTTATCTGAGGGAACAGTGAACCAGGCACTGGGGACTGCAGGTGGCACCGAAGGGGGTGTGTTGGTAGTTATCAAGAGGCACAGGTGTCCAGGTAAGATCCCCATCACCATGAGATTGCTGAGGCAGTGACCCTCTTAAGTTGTATCAGAGAGGAAAAGAGCTCTATCCTGTAACTGCTGTAAGACTTTGAGTCATAAAGAGCAACTTTATTGCCTGTAATTGAGCTATATTTATTAAACCAGCATTTCATACCTACTTCTGTAGAATGCTGCATCAGCGGCCAGCAGTGATCTTTTGATTTTAACCAACCTACATCCTACTAAGCACCAGCTTCACTGGACTGGCAATGTCCACAGAAAGTTTGCAGGGCTACTGGGATAGGAGTGTGAGATGAGGTGGAGGTCAAAGCTGTTTAGGAATGAGGCTAGAAGGTGGCCCGAGTCCCATCTCCACCAGCAGAAGAGGAATAGCTTGTGGACATAAGTAAGTGTCCCTGGAGATTATTTGAGATCTGTATGGAAGGGGAATCCTCCATTTCCTAATGATCTGACAGGTGAAGCCTCAGTCATTATATTTCAGGGTGTTAAAGTGAATTATTTTGTGCTCATTTGTACTTCCAGGTTGATGATAACTGCCAACACAACAGTCATGTTAACATTTAATCCTGAATCAGAGCAAGAGCTCTGGCCTCTAATTCTGCTTTGGTGCTTGATGTCTTCACTGGCCTTCTGAGTAATCAGCATGATTCTCTCTACATGAACGGTCAATTTGAAATTTGATCATGCTTTCTTCTTGGCTTTGGCTGCTAGAACCTGAGTCAGATTTGCCACTTATGCATAGCAAATGAGCAAGACCTATCATGCATTACCAGCACTCATCCAAATGTGAAAATGACTTCGTATCTGGGACTTGGTTTGCTATGATTACTTAGTTGTTAACCCTGAACTTCTATCTTTTGGAAATATTGCTGAGCAAATTTTAGAATTCAGATACTTCTCTAAACTTTTCATTAAGAACTTAGCAATTCTGTTCTCTAGTTCTGGAGATGCTACCAAGACTTTGTTGATTACCTTTATTAAGATGAGCCCCCTGTGTTAGGTTCTCACAGGTGGAGGACAAGCCCTCCAAAGCACAAAGATCAGCTGTGGGCCAAGGTAGGGAAGTTTCAATTAGAAGGGGAAGTTTGGCATGGCTGATATGTCTAGCTCACTGTTTTAGACTAATATGATTATCATTTTGATACACTGCCATATGAACATAGTAGTTGAAATCTTCCATTAGATACCTTGTTGGGCAGTTTTAGCCAAATACCCAAGTGTGGAAAAATGAGACAGGTTCTTTAAGAACTGGATTTCATAGGTACAGTAGGATATATAAGACAATGTCCATTCACTGCGACAGCTTTCAAAGATTTGGCAATGGCAGCAATATTTACTACACAGAGGCTGGTTAACAGCAACTGCTCTAACATCTTCAGCTAGAAATCCTAATGTTATTTACCTACCTACCATAATACAGCTAATCACTTCAACCCTACAAGGTAGGCTTATATTATTCTCATTCTAGGGATAAGCAAATAGGCTCAAAGAGGTTGGCTGACACAAAGCAAGGCAACCAAGTGGGAGAGCCAGTGTTCTGCTAACTTTCCAAAGTTTCTACTTTCCCTATTATGGCCATGCTCCCTAAAGCCAGCAGTAAGCCAGCAGCAAAATTACCACAAGATTCCAGTCTACTTAAGATTGTTCAACCGTTTCAGCAAAAATCAGAAAGGGGATAGTGGTTCCCTGAGACTGAATAAAAAGCAAGGGGCAAGCTAGTACTACAAACATCCCCAAAGAATCGCAAAATACATAATAGAAGATAGAACAGTAAATAATGCCAGAGTCACTTAAGACTGAGCTTGCTTTTAATTTTGCAGGGTTTTTTTTTTTTTTTTATCTTCCTCTTATAGATTATTTTTAACAGAAGGCTAAGAATGTTCAGCTGGAAGCCCTCCAAAAAGAAATAATTTTTTTATACATTGCTGATAAAAAAGTGTAAATTGATAAGTCTTCTAGAAGTCAAAGTGGCAGTAACAAAAGCTTTTAAGAACTGGCATACTCTCTCCACTAGCAATTCCATTTTCCAAGTATTCATCTTAAGGAAATATTAAGAACATATAAAAAATTTAGTAACACAATGTTCTTTAAAGCAGTTTATTAGTGAAAAATTGGAAACCTAAAAATCAACAGTTTAATAAAATGTGGCACATATGATGGAATACCATGCAGCCATTAAAAAATATGTAATACATTTGACATGTCAGGATAGTCGTGGTATTTGTTAAGAGAAAAAAAGTTACAAAACAGTATGTACAAGTTGATCCCATTTAAAAAAAAAACTATAAATGCACAGCAGAGTGTGGAAGGTTTACACCTAACTAACAGTTCTCCCTGGATAGTGGTATTATCGGTGATTTTAATCTTTTAAACTATATTTTAATTTTTTTCCTTTTTACCAACACATTTATGACTTGTTATTAAGAAAGCATTAACAATTCTTAAAAAGTCTTTGAACCAGGAATGAGAGAGGAGCTTAGTAACCTGAGGAACAGGGATGTGCATGTTAGTCTGATACCACTTTAATGGTTTGTCAGAGTGCTTTGATATCCAATTGTCACTGTGCTGAATGGAAATGTGGGTGATAGAAGTGCTCACCCTTCTTCAGACTAAGGAATCCATTCCTAGAAACCCTCCACAGGAAGCAAGTACTGGTATTCTAAGCAATATTTCCCTTACTTAACTAAGCATATGCTGTACCCTCACACCTGCTTGTAATATAGCCCAGAAAAGTTCCTCTACACTAGAGAACACTGTTGTTAGTGATGGTAAAAAAGGCAGGAATTTCTCAAGTGATGTTAGATAACAGGCTTGAAGGTAAGAGTCAAGTTTTCTTTGTTCTACTGAAGAGGTTCTCTACCTTTATAACTACCCAAATGGCTTGTAAAAACAGATTCTGGGCCCTATCCCCAGAGTTTGGTTCAGTAGATAACGGTAAGGCTTAGGAACTGCATTTTTTTTCATTTGACAAGTATTTATTGAGTACATACTATGTGCTAGGTCTTATGCTAAGAGTTGGAAATTTAACTGGGATCAAAATGATAGTCTATCTCAGGGAGCTTACATTTTAGAGTGACAGATATATACTAAACAAATAAATTATAAAAGTAACTATATAATTTAGGTTAGCACTAGAAACAGTAAAGATCAGAAGGTAGTTTTTATCTTAAAATGTTTTCTTAAATGTTACATGGAAGAACTAAGACTAGTTCTATATCCCCTTGCAGACAAAAAAATCAGTACAAATAAAGGTAGAAAGTACTTGGAAATATAAATTAGTATTTTTAACAAGGTCGTAGGTGATGCAGATATTGCCCACCTTGGGGGCTCACACTGAGAACCACTGCCCTACTAAGTAGACTTTCTAATTAGGACAGAATGGAGGAAAGGGCAGGTATGCTCTTAGAACTTCCTTCTCCCCTTTTGAGTCTCATGAGGTAAGTCACCAATTTGGAGGTGCGGAGGCAAAGCTGGCTGTAAGTCAAATTGCAAAGCCGTCTATTATGGCTCCTCTCTTGGGCTTGAAGTGCTATGTACTAGGGCAACATATTGCAAAATTTCAGGCATTTGGGAGGTAGGGTAGAGATTTTTGAGGAATCCTGTCAATGAAGCATGGAGGTAAGCTGAGCTTAAGTAAATGAAGCTGCTGCTTCTTGTCCTGTGCTCCATCATCTTCCCCCGTTTATCTGAGAAATGTCCTCCCAACACCAGCTCCGCCATTCACATTCTGTTTTTTGGTTCTGGTGGAGAATAACGGCAGGCTATAAGGATGGACTCAACCCACCGGTGACCCTGGTCTCAGGTTTCTTATTTCTCCTGTTACTTGGAGTGAGGCACATTCCCATTTCTGGGGCCTAATTTCCTATTATATAAATTATTCTGATTAGCACCATTAAAAATGATTTAACACCACGATTAGATTACTTTGAGGACAAATGCAGAGAAAATCCAGTAACTTTTTTCTGTTTGTAAGAGAGCCTATAATTATTTCCAAGTTTATTTCATTCATATGTGTATCCTTCACATGTTACTCATATCTAAGCTTAAGAGCTTACTTAAATAATTGTTAATTGCACCATGAATGGGCTTCCCAAACTTTTCTTCCACGCCTAAGAATCTTTATGGGCCCTTACCTGAGTAAAAATTAAACCTATGTTTTTATAAAATAAGCAACGCCAAAGTAAATGAAAAACCCCCCGACCAACCAAACAAAACCCCATTAAAATAAAAATCAATAAACAGAAAAACAAACCTACATATTGTGGTAAATTTGTGTTAGACAAAGGCGCAAGAAGCCTTTGAATCTTAACATTATTAAAGGCTACTGCACATTATTAGGCTGCTATAATCAATATTCATTTAATGGAAAGCAGAAGTTTCTGATAAAAATTTACAGACTGTAGTGAGGTTAAACCTAGATCTGAGTCTCATTTAAAGAGGGTGTAGGATAAGATGGATAAGGAATAGAAGAGATTATATATATATGAAAGAGGTATCTCTGGTATTATCATAAACAAGCCTCAAGTTCCAGTAGATCCGGAAGCTACAAGGGCTAACAATGGGAAACTGATATTTACAGAATGTTTCTACTATGTGTCAAGGATTTCCCTAAAAATTACCTTACGAGCTAATATTTGCTATATAAACCTCACAATAACTTTAAGGTAGTGTAATTATTATCCCCATTTTACTAATAAGGAGACAGCAGTTTATGTATCATCTGAGTCAAAGCTCAAAGAGCACAATGTGAGGAAGACTGGATTTGAACCCAGGACCATTTCATTCCAGTATGCATACTCTTTCCTCATTACTACACTATTTCCTATAAACCTGATTTATTGTTGCTGTTTAAGTTGACCTAAATTTTTTGTATGATCTTTTAAAGCCTAAATTTGGACTTATAGAACATAACAGATGGTACTCTTGGCTGGCTGTAGAACTTCCTCTGGGGATGAAAAAAGCTTTGCTCACTGGTTCTATAGCTAACTATAGAACCCAGCATGAGAAGCTTTTGGGTTAATAGTACGGCAATTCATTGTGACTCAAAGCACCTAGTACAACTATAAAATTGTTGAGGAATTTGTCTCAGAGCACCAAAATAAAAGGATAACAATTACTGTTAAAGTGTGGACTGTGAACTAAATTATCAACATGTTTACCATCTTCTTAGGAAGGCTTAAAATACTATTTTAAAACATTCTTTTGTTATTCATTTTTTAAAGTACCAAAAAATATAATTTTGATACATTAACATTCCCTGAAGAAATGAACTACACCTTTGCACTTCTGAACCTTTATACCAGACTGAACTACTTTTAGCTGTCATAATGTGCTACTCTTTTGGCTCTAGGCTTGGCACATCTTTTTCAGTGCCTGAAATACTTACTTTCCAAACCATCTCCCATTTCCCAAATCCCAGAGTTCCCGAACACAGTACCCTATGTTTCTGCTATCATGACACTAATTGTTATGCAACAACTGCTTATTTTTCTGTATCCTCCACTGGTCTTTAAGGTCTGCAGGGGGAAAGACTGTGTGCATGTTGTTCAAATTAGTATCCCCAGTTGATCAGCAAAGTGTCTGGCCCTCAACAAATGTTTGATGAATGAATGAATGAATGAGAATGACAGCGGAAGTCCTAACATGGAAACAATGTACTGATTCGTAGCAATGGTCCAAATAGCAATTTTCTGACTCCAATAATTAGTGTGTCACTAATTATTTATGTGTGTGTTTCATAACTACAGATCTTGGTCAAGATAACTTAAGTTCATTAACAAATTTTCAAAATTTTATTAGTAGGCTCAGAGTAACCAAGTGCATTCTGTTCGCATACAATTTATTATGAGTGTAGATGCACTAGTCCATATTTTTTAAAATATTTGTTGTTCAATAAGAACAAATCCTCTTTACTATACTGCAGTATGTTCTTAACATAGCCAATTCTGATTATGCATTAAATTGAACCAATTTACAATCTTAAAAACATTGTTTACTAAATTGAGCTTGTCCGAGATGTTTTAGAATCTTAACTGCAGATATACCAGAGAAATATGGTAATGCTTTTTAAGGACTAGTTCTGAAATTTAAAATAAACCAATTAGCAGTGTGTAATAAAACAACCCCTCCCACCCCCCCAAAAATAACCCATCAAGATACAGTATTGAAATCATTCAATTTCTGTTAGAAAACTAAGTAAACATGTTATAACTGCATTTGTTTATGGAAACATCCAGAAACATATTAATCATGAAAGAGGTTTATATCATAGAGTTCTTTTTAAATTAACAGCTAAAAACAAATTTTAATTTTATTCTTTGGCTATTAATTATACCTAATAAATGAGTCACTGATATCAATTCATAATAAATTTATTTTACATAAAAGAAAAAGTTTGCCATTAATGAAAAATTCAGTAGAAAACAGTTCTGCTTTAAGTTGGGGCTCAAAAGTAGAAGCTGCTTATTAGTGAAACCTCAGTAGAAAGAGAATTTTGTGAGAAAACATTCTTGGCATAAAAGCTCTACCATAAATTCAGTAATGAAATATTTACCATAAATTTTATTGGCAGAAAGGCCGGTTTCTGATGGCTGCTATTTTCTTTTCAGTCTCTTAAGACACTGACATAAAAGATACTAAACCTGCTTTATTTAGAGTTAATTGTATATAAATACGGTGTAATGATGGATAATCTTTCCATAGTCCACCTATTTAATTGAGCAGTTCTAAGTAAGTAATTGGCACTCTGCCCTTCTGATTTCCCCTTTCCCCCATTAGCCAGTCTGAATCCATTCCAACGACACTGAACACAGTGATCACCTATAAAATAAAATATTTTCAGTTACTATGTTAAAAAAAATAAACACACAGAAAATAATTAGATTTCTATTTAATTTGTTTGAACTATTCACTATCAAAGGACTCTAAATGTCATTGATTTTACTGAAAGTTAAAAAAAATTTTTTTAGAGGCATTTTTAGAAATCTCCGAGTTACTTAATAGTTAAGAACTTTAAATAGTTCTGTGATGTTCTATTTTGTGAAGTAGTTAAAATTCTAAAAAACATTAATATAACCATCTGAAATCTATGAAAGCATTCATATAAATTATTTCCAAATAAATAATGAAGAATTTTCATTTTGTTATACTATTAGAAGGTATGTCAATCTATGATGTAATTTTCTTCTTATACTCATATTACTCACCTCATCTGCCAGAAGTGATAATTCACTACTGTTTGCAGCATCATAATCATACAAAACCCTGGCCTTCCTGCTGCCACTGCACTCCTTAAGGTCAATAAGGTTGGAAGGAGAGGTCATTACTAGGCCACTTGTTGAAGTCAAGGCAGAAGAACCAATCACATTTGACGAAGCAGATGGTACAGGTGCCACAGAAGTCTGATTGTTGTTACAATGATAATTGGATGGAAAACTGTTGAAAAGAAATAGGCTGTTTATTTCCAAGTGACCAAAGTTCCTAACTATCACCACCTGGTGGCAGTGTTTACTTTCTACCAATTGCCACTTTGGCTAAAAATTTACAGATGTTAGTATTTTAATGACAAAGTGTGCTGTTTAGTTTATTCCTACTGGGCCAAATATACTAGAAAAAATTCAGGCGGCTTTCAAATATAAATTTTTGAAAGTCTGTTTCAAAGTTATCTTTACAATTATAAAATTAAAAGTTTTAAAACAACAGAATTATTTTTTTTCCAAAAAAATTGAGTTCATCCTTAAAATACTTCCAAAAAGCTTCTGTTTGTTTTATTAATATTTTTCTTTTTATAAATCATTAAATGAAAGCATCAGTGAAAATTACTTAAATATTGGATACTACCACAAGAGTAAAGTTTTCTCAATTTAATTCTTTCGAGAAATATTTGAATAACTGAATTATCCTTTTTATAAATCCAATCCAATCACATTTTCTTATTTGTTAAAATGACAAATATTTATTGAGTATCTACATGTCTGGCATCACCACCACAAGCTAAGAGACAAAAATAAAAAGATACCCTTCCTTTATGGACATATAGACAAATGAGGAGATGGATATTCAAATAATATGACTGATAATTATAATGAAGACTCAATAGGAGAAAAGAGTAAATTGTATAAGTTCATTTTGTCTTCTATTTTTTAGGAAAAAAGACAATAGTTTTATTAGAAATTAGTGAAATCCCTGTGATTAATGTGCTTACAAATATTTTAAGAACAATCACAATTTTCAATTTATTGTGAGGTTACTGTTTCTCCAAGAACACTAAATGAAAAACAGCATAAAACAGTTGGCCTATAATCAATTCTAATCCAACTATTTCTAATGAAAATTCACATTTAAATATTAACAAATCCAAGAAGTTAATATGCAACAGGCCTCATCTGGTAGGGTGGGTGAAATTCACGCCTCCATAGAACAGAATTTCCTTCTTCCCTTTATGACCATGTGACATCTGGAAATCACAGTTGGCCAGGAGCAAATCTCCTTCACCTCTAACTTCTCTAAATCTTCTCTATAGCCCCTGATGCTTGGTTTTTATCTCCCATACTCCTTGAAACCACTGAGCCTAGAGATGGGCAGAATAGGAGTTGTACGTTCTTTGTTACCATTTCTACACTTTTCTCCCTAACCAATCCTTCGCATTCTTTGAATTTCAAGTTATTCAACTATATGCTACCCACTATCTCCTACTGCAATTATCTACAGAGGCCTTATTCCTTTCCCTTTGTTTACAGAAGATTGTAGCTCCTGGCTCACTGACACTATATCTTAATTCTTGAAGTTTTAATATCCATATAGATAAAATTCTTCTAATACTTTGGCCTCTCAGATCAATGAATTCTTCTCTTCAAGTGATCCTGTGCCCGACCCTAGTTCAGCTACTCATTCTCACCACCTCATGTAGACTTTATCAATTCTAACTATAACCCTACCAATAATCATAACTTCCAATATCTCATTCATTCTCCAACCACCTTTTTTTTTTTTTTAAAGTACTCTTACTGAAACAAGTGGATCTATGGTCCTACCACAGACCTAACACCAATGATCCCACCAACACATCCATCACATCTATGGTTAATTATAATCACCCCCCATCCCCACCCCGCATATGCCATCATCGCCTATGCCCCTTACTTCATTGTACTCATTTGGTAAAAATCTCCCTATTTACCTACTCAGTATCCACATATCAACTGTGAGAGAGGAAAATACAAAACCATGTTGTCTGGTCTAACACTCAATTTATGAGTAGGAACCTCAAGTGGGTTTGTAATGCTGCCTGGAAATAACACATTTCTCCAGTCCATTCACTTTCCATTCTCCTAATTACAATTTACCCTTTCATCCAATCTCAAAATTCCAACACTTGTCCCCTACCTTTACACTCAGCTGATAAATTGCTTCCTTTTTAACTGAGGAAAAAAAAAGACAATTAGGAAACTTCCATACTTTTGGTCATTTCTCCTCTTACTACAGATGAGCTGTCTATATTCCTAAGGCTAGTTTCTTCACCTGTACACAAAATCCCATCGTCTTTCTCCTTTTAAGGATATCAACACTAGCAATTCTTCCTTTTCCCACATTTTCTTCATTTACTCTATCATTTTCAGCTGCTTACAAAATGCTCTTATTCTCTTATCTTAAAAAACAAACAAAATTCTGCTAGACCCCACTTTCTCTTCTGGCCACTGCTCCACCTTTCTGTTCCTCTTTAAACTGGAACTCTTTGAAAGGCTTATCTAAACTTACCTTCACAGCTCCTCTTCTTCCATTCTCTTACAATACAAACAACTTTTGCCCCTACTGTTCCAACAAAACTACTCTTGTCAAGGTCATCGATGACTTCATTGTTCTAAATCCAATGGTTCATTAACAGTCTTTATTTCACTTGACCTATCTAGTGATCACAGTGGGTCACTCCCCTCCACTTTCCTACATCTTCTTCATTTGACTTCCAGGCCACACCTAGTTTATATCTTACCTCACTGGTCATTACTTAGCATCCTCTTTAGCTGATTCCTCAGCTCTCTGTGTTGGAGTACTTCAGGGCTCAGCCCTCAGTCCTCTTTTCTCTACCTGTACTTACTTCCTTGGTGATTTGAACTAGTCTTACAGATTTAAATATCCTTGATATGCTGATGACTCTAAGTTACATCTTTAACTCACTCCCCAAATTCCAGACCTGTATATCATAAAATTGGATAGCTCCAGTTAGATGTTTATATTTAATAGATATTTCAAACTTAACATGTCTACAACTGGGCTTCTGATATATATGTTGTGCCCTTCCAAACCTACTCCTCCATGGCATTCCCTATTTTAATAAACCATAAGTCCATTCTTTTAGTTGTTCAAACCAAACACTTGCAGTATCTTGACTCCTCTAAGCCTCATATAAAGTCTGTGAACAAATCCTACCACTTTACCCTTAAAATACACCGAGTTTTAACACTTCCACCACATCTACCACAATCACCCTGACCCAAGCCACCATCGTCTCCTGAGTGACTAAATTATTCCAATGGGTTCCACACAGGTCTTTCAGCTTCCACACATATCCTCTAACACTGATCCTCAACAGAGCACAGCAAGAATGATCCTGTTAAAGGCTAAAATCAAATCATGTCACTTCTCAGTTCGAAACCCTCCATCTCTGAGTAAAGGCCAAAGTCCAAACAGTGCCTTCCCAAGCACTTATGTGTTCTAGCTCTGTCTCCTCAATTCATCTCCAAGCAAACCCTCCTTGCTGATGCTTGAATATAACAGCTGTGTTCCTTCCTGGCTTCAGGGTTCTTGTATCTGCTGTCCCGTCTCCTGGAACATCTTCTCTCAGATACCTCATGCTTTGTCTTCCTTACTGCAAACCTCTACCTCTAACCAAGGTATTTACTGTTTTTTCTCCATAGCATTTATCACCTTCTAATATACTACATAATTTACATACATACTGATTTTCTACTCCCCTTTACCCTAAAAAGAATGTAGGTTCCATGAAGGCAAAGATGTGTCTGTTTTGTTTCCGTGGTATCCCTTATGCCTAGAATTGTACATTTTAAAAATTAAAAGCAAATGTTTCTCTGATGGATTAAAAGGGTTCTAATAAAAAGAATGAATTTCTAATTCAGGTTTCACTCTAAAGTTAAGAACACATTTCCTAGTATCCCTTTCTCAATGAACTCAGTCCTCCGCAGTAATTAAATATATACATTTCTGAAGATAAAAAAAGCCCTCTCTCTCCACATATGTGGTTTTTAAAGTTTCTAACCACGTAATTTTACTTTCAGATTTACTAGTATATTTAGCCTTTGTTTTGCCACTAAGATATACTTTTGTAAATTTGGAGGAATTACTGGTACAAAGAAAAGCAAAACAAAAAAATACTAACAAACCAAAAAACCCAAAAGGCCATTTTCACCTTCTAAGACCTTTCGCAGACACATTTAAAAACCTGTAGATTTCCTACCACTGTAACTTGATATGTTAAAACTTCCCAATTATTTAAAAATAAAATACATTCACTAATCTTGTGACTAGTGCTTCTGTTTCCTCATCTATAAAATGTGGATAATAATAGTACCTACCTCACTGGTGTGAGGATTATAACATTATTACATATGAGGTGTGAGAAGAGTACCTGGGGACCCTGAAGCTCTTCTTCAGTGACCGTTGTTGTTCAGTTACTATTGCTACCAAAACCGCTATTACAACCATTCACATTACAACCTGGTTCTATTCCTCGGAAACAGCTCTTGAATTTGTTAGTGTGGATCTGGATAATTTTCAAGGTCTGCATTTGAATATTTCTATACTGTTTTAAAAAGCATAACCCGAAATAAATTAAAGGCCTAAAATTTTCCCTACTTTCTCTATCATTGGTCATTACAGTGATATAATTTTTTGAGGGCAGAGACAAGCTAGACTTTCTTCCCTAGTATAATATATAATACCACTGGTTTCACTTTGTAATATTTGAGCTTATCCTAAAGTGTAGCAGTAACTAGTTTTTATTGAATGGCTGAGTTTCAAGCATTTATGTAGCTGTAAGCAGAATGCAAGTAGGAACGGTAGTAATAGCAACTCCTCTGCTACATTCCCAGAGTATTAGGACAAAGTGAAAAGGAAGTACTAAGGCTTCTTGGGCTTAAAATAGTTGTAATGATGTGGTAATTAAGTGATGTTCTGCTTTCAGATATTATTACCACTAATAAAACTTCAAAAATACAGTAGTATAAATCTTACTAGAATAATGGTATTAGGCTATCTTTAAGGTCTAAAACTGGTTTTGTGAATGTGCCTAATTTTGTTCTAGGTTTACTTTTAAAAGATTGCAGAAAGGAACGCCAAAGTGGTGAGATTTTTTTTTTTCCTTATTCCTTGAAACAACTTCTCTTGATATGCCTCCTTAAAATGTTACACATCATTCCCCTGCTTTAATAGTGCCTCACTATATAAACTGCAAACTCCTTACCATTACTTACTTTAAAGGGCATCCATGACATGACCCTGCTTCACTCTTCTAGCCTCATCTACCATCCCATTTTTAACTTGAACACCAATGCTCCAACCAGACTGAACTACTGTCAGTTCCCTAAACTTGCCACACTCTGCTTTCCTCTGGCCCTTTACATAAATGTTCTTCCTTTGTCTGAATATTCATCCCTGCCCCTTTCTTCATCTAGATTATTCCTACTAAAATAATTTCATCTGTGAAACTTTGCTAGACCCACCTGAGTCACAGTTAGATGTCCCTCACAATCACCTGCACTTCTACCTTACCATTTATCACATGGCCTGTCCACTTAAGTCCTGTGTTTCTACTTAGATTTTAAGTGTTGTGAGAGCAGAGACCAAGTTTGTCCTGTACATCATTTTATTTCCAGTGTCACTTGACAAATAAGGAGCTCATAAGGACAAGCAATTTTGCCTGTTTTATTTGCTGATATAATCTGAGAGTATAGAACAATTCAATAATATGTGAATTTTAAATACTGAATGATTATTATATAGGTGTTCAATAAATATCTGAATGAATGATTGAGTTATATGCTTTATGTTCTATTATTTTGTGTTAAAGTGTATTACCACACTCAATAACATCAATGAGCTTGAAGACTTACAGGATATTTTAAAACCTTTTTAAAAACAGTGAACAAGTAATGAATAAGAACAAATTAGTTGACCTCTAAGGGCAACTAAGTGTCAATATAGCTATCTTCTTCAACCAATTGCAAAACTATTCAAGAGAAAAGTGAATTTTAAACACTTTTAAAGCTTTCTTTATATAGCACTAAAGAGGTATTCACTTAAATTATCTTCTCATCCCTGTTAACATTCTTCTGTGCCAGAAGAGCTCAAAATGTTTCTGTAACCTCGAGTATGATAATTACTCTCCTTAAAAAGAAAAATCTGATTTTAAGCAAGCTAATAAAAGCCTTTACTTCTTCTAATCTTCACTTCTATTATTAGTTCATATGCAAAAAATCTGAATTTCTTTTCTTATCAGGAATTTCATGTGTGAAAAGGAAATTACCACCTTCCCAGTTGTTTCTGGAGGTCTAACATGTACTGGTAACACTGTGCATAGTAAGTCATCTGGGCTTCTACGAAGTCATTCAGACATCGGAGGTGATGGGCCTGTAAAGGAAAAGTTACAGTCATTTCTTAGTTCTGTAATTTATTTAAAATGGCAAACACTAATGGAATACAAAATACAACACTGTACTCAGGGAGAATCACTAGTATCTAGCATTTTACTACAAGGCTTATTAAGATTGACCTCAGTCAATAGTGTAATAACAAACTGTTTAGCCAGCAAAAACCAACGACTGTTTGATGATGGTGGGAGAACTAAGTGATGAGGTATAAACAAAAATTTAAAATATTTCTTCATCTATCTTGGAAAGCACCACAATTTAAATTTCTCTGATAAATGACTAAAAAGGAAGTTCAGTTTTTCCTCCTCAAATTGCCTTAAGACTATAAAAGTCTTTTGTTGCAGATGAATTTCCAAAGAATGAACACTCACGTGTGTACTGCTGATTCCCTCTAGTAGAAGTCTGGTAATCTCTGCCTGACGATCAAATTCACTTTGAGTTATTCTTAATTCCTGTTCAGACTTAATTAGAACACAATTTTAGAATCTCATTAAGGGACTTAAATCCATTTTATGTACATTCGTTTAGACCACTGAAAAATTCCCCTAACCCCAAATGATAATCTGGCAATTCCCTGATTCTGCTTTGTATCTAAACTGGTCCTTGGTTTCTAGACTTTAGTTTTTCTATATTACTCAATCTAGAAAGAATTGATTCCTTACCAGTACTTGACTCAAAAAAATCTATTAATGCCAAAGCTTAATGACATACACATAAAAGCCTAGGAAAAACTATGGGATAGTCAATATATTTCCAAGTATCAGTTTTGCTATATTTTATCATTTTATAAAACTTTAAAATTACCATTTACATGTATAAAATATTTCAAAAAATTCTCAGTTATTACTATCGTCACTTTACTTTGAAGTTAAAGATAGTCTTTAATCGCAAATGAAACATGTCAGAATGAAACCACAAGATTTTGACCTCTTGTGTTTAGTCACTAAACATATACTTGTTTCTAGGTACACTGCTCATAAGTTCCTTCGAAGGATTCTTTGTCCTATATAAATGTTTTTCTTTTTAGTTTTCTTTCTGAACTTTACATAAAATATGCTTTAAGCAGAAATATTACCTGTAAAATATGCTAGGGTTTTTCTGCAAGTTATGGGTGACCTTTAATCACTGTTGTGCTGGTAAACCAGCTCTACAGGAAAAAAAAAAGCAAGAAAGTGTTGCTTTTCATGGTGTAAGTACTGCTACCACAGTTGATTTCAAGCTATCGTGGTGAAGACCTTGGAGCTGGAAAGAGGTGTGTACAATAGCGCACCACTACTAGCTTCAAGTATCTGATCACAGATTTAGTGCTGGGACAAAACAGTTCATTTAAAAAATCAACATGATCTAAAAACAGTAAACACTGGCAAAAATCATCTTCTCAAACTCTGACAAGAGTTGGCTGGTAGTAAGTGAGAAGGAAAATATAAAATCTGACAGCTCACTCAACATAATCAGCTTTCTCTTTCATCAGGAATCATCACTGGTAATAATATCGTTATAACGATATTTTCTACTACCTCTCCAGAATAAACAGCTTCTCTTCTCAAATCGAATAATTATAATATTTTCAAGACCGTAGTAAGTATAAAAACAAGGTCTGAACTCTTTCCTTCACACCCCATTTCTGTCTCCTTCGACCCTGATGGCACTAGTTAAAATGGTAAACCAGTCAACAGGGATATAGCAGCAAAATAATCAGTTGCTATATTCTCATCTCACTGGCAAAAGATTTGGCCGAAGAGACTAAGAATTTTCTACTAGGTTGGATTTATGGAAATAAGCTTGAATTACTCAATAAGTCAAGAATTAACATTAAATTTACTTGACTGAAACCAGACTATATGGTGCTTTGATAACAGGGCTGAAGTAAGCATCATCTGGAAGTTAGCATAGAATGTAAAAAAGTCATGGGAGAAGAAAAGAATCAATGTTTTTTCTAAGGAAAATGTTAAGGACAACCAATCACTTCAGTGTTACATCTGCACTATTTATTGTTCTACTTGGTTGAATACAAAAATGTTTTAATAGAAGTAACCATAGCAAATCAAAAATGAACTTCAGAAGTAAAAGAGTCTAGTTACGAGTAGATCTTTGATAGTACAACTTGATTTAATAGCTGTTAGTAGAAATGGCAGAAAAGTCTACTAAGTGGCAATATTTCTGTATAAGGTGTAAGCAAGTAAGTTAAGTAACAGATTAAAAGTGACTCGGAAGCTTGAATCTGAAGTGGGAATAATGTTTTAAAGCTAAAACATTGAATAAAAAAATATAAAAAAAATATAAAATGATCTTATTAAGGAGAAGTCTTCTCTGAGCAAAATTAAATTATTTGTGAAGAAAGGTACCATATTACAAATCCTAGGAAGTCATTCTTCTGTAAAATCTAGACTTTATATTTAGAAAAGAAAAATGACAGGAAGGAAACAAATCGCATTTTTGAATAAGTTTCAGTGTATGTCTTAGGTAGTTGCCAACAGTTAAAAGTCCCAAACCATTTCTACTTCTGACACATAAAACTGATCTTAATAATTAATTTGAGAGGCTGAGGCTAACAGAAATAAGGTTTAACATAATCAATTTACTTAGGAAGATAATGATCCATATTAGATAGGTAAAAAAGGTTTAAAGAAAAATAATAAATTTAAAGGGTTTTTATTCTGTCCTGCAGAAGATCTCATTCCTGGACTTAATTTTACAATTAAGAGGTAGAATTCTAAGGAAAAGACCTACTCCTTAGAATTACTGTTACTGGGCTAACAGATCTAGAGTATATATGACAGTATAACTTGGATTAGGAAATCAAGAAGAGTTCTTTTAGGATGTAACTTGGAAAAGGGGCAAGAATTTGTTGGTCACAATATCAGGAGTGGGTAACTATAAGCTAGAAATTTAGGTCATGCATTTGCTCTGACAAACTTGGTCAGTGTTACTTTTTCTACAGGCATAAATCTTAAAATAATCCAGGAATATAAAGCTTTTAAATTAAACATTTTTAAATTATAAAAATGACAGAAGTGAGAATTATAGAAGACTGCCCAAATTCATTTTGGTATATTTTCTTAAGTTTTTCTCATACATAAATATTTGTTTCATGAGTTTCTTCCCATTATATCAAATATTTCCCAAATCTGTTGAAACTGCAGAATCAAATCAGAGTTTTTTTGGTGTACTTGCATGCTAACCAAAGTGGAAGAGACCTATTTTTCTTCTTTAACCTATATTCTCTTCTATGTTACTCTGCTACCTTTTCACGTTAGAGGTTCAAGAGAAATCAGAGGCTGGAGTGGAACTATAACTAAGTTGATGAATGGATTCCACAAAGGGGCATGAGAGCATAAGGCAAGAATTTTACATTGGATTTCCAAGTCATAGAATCAATAACTCCATAACCTATGCATGAAACAGACTATATAGTCACCAATACTACAAAGTTAGAAAATAAAAAGTTAAAGTTTGTAAAATTATTAATAGTCAAGGGCCACAATTACCATCTGCCCTCGATCCCAGCACTGTCCTCATCTAAAGGTTAGATTTTGGTAGTTCCTGAACATAAGGAGGAAATGAAAAATGCTTCTGAAGACCTCAAATAACATTTGAAACAAATCTGCATTGAAGTCATAATGTTATTTATTAAATTACTGCTTAGTTATTTGATTTCCCAGCCTAGAAAGATTAGAACTAGTAACACAGGTAGAGGGACATCTAATAGTGGTCATAAGGACAGCTTCTAAAAGTGACAGTCTGACATTGAGAGAGAAGACAACATACTTCAAAAACAAACAACAGATCCAACTGATACACAGTGTAGTAATGGATATTCATAATAAAGACGTTATCTATAAGTAAAACTAAATATATGCTATCCTGTATTTAATGCAGTAGCAAAATACTTTTAAATAAATATTTTCAACTAAAGTGACAGAAAAATTAGTTTGGGTGCTGGAAAGAACACCCTTCAGTTACCTAGAAAATTCATTGTGTGATATATGATATATTCAATTCTCTGAAGATAGAGAACATGTTACCTATGTTTTACTGTCATATGAATAAATCAAATATTTAAATTGTCCTCTGGCAAGGCATTGTAAAGATTACCATGTAATATAAAAGGTATCAAGAGAGTGTCCAAACCACATCTCTGCAGCATTGTTCTACTGCTCTGTGGAGCTACTACTAACCAAATGGATGTAAGCATTCCATAATCATTTTCAGATTTTATAAGATTTAGTAACAAAGACTGTGACTAGCACCATGGTTGTTGCCCAATATTTACTGAACCAATAATTAAATTCTTGTTTCATAATTCTGTAGTTTAATAATTTACTTACTTTTGTCACTTCCACTGCCCAAATCTAGCCAGCATTAAAAATTAGAGAAAAATATAGAGGATGAAAGAAAGTTGGAATTTAACATTTTCTACAACTTAGTACAGAAAAATGTAAATATTTTAATTCAAATGGCATACTCCTTTTCCAGAATCATATTAACAGATTAAATATAGTAACTAAATTAGTGTAGCTTAATATACTGTTAAAGTATGCTTTCACATGTATCATTATCAATTTTTGAATCTTTTATTAATTCTATAAATTAATAAGAACAGTTTTCTGAAACTGGGAATATTTAACCCCTCTTAATTCTAGCTTTCCCATTTTTAAAATGATAGGTTTGGACTAAACGATTTCCACTTTCTCATTTAGGTCTAAAATTCTAGAATTTTAGAAAATTAAAATAAAGGAAGGATAAATGAACATTGAACATTGATATAGCCATTGGGGGATGGGCACAATACACTGGAGATATAATGAATTTAAAATGATCAGACTTAAATACATCTTACTGTAAGTAGATGCTATCGTAGTAAAACAAATGCCTAATAAATGAAACACTCTTGCTAATTGTTTAGAATATTTTTCTTAAGATAAAAAAACCCTATAATTTATACACTAAATTATCAAGACTAAAATAGTCTCACACTTTTCATATACCTAAAGATAGGACAATGGAAGTAAAGGAATGCATTCTCTTGCTATCTAAGAAAAGCTCTAATTAAGCCAAGGGTTCACAGATTCTCTCCCCACCTCTCTGCTTTTAGTTCAGTGATAATGGAATAAAAGCAATTTACTGCCAATTTTTATTATTAACTGTACTGCTGGTGCCATGCCACTTTTATGGATATAATATATCTAGGAGTATAATACCAAACACTCTATAAATCTTTATTGGCTAACTTTATATAAGTTTTTGGGCTATGTTCAGATTTTACAAATTTCTATTTATTTTGTTAAAAAATTAAAATTCTTAACATTTCAGAAATTTCCTCAAATTAAGCTCAATATATACATTGGATGCTATGTAACAATTTTCACTCTCAACTCTTGCCCAAGGCTATCACTATTCTGCAATTTTCTTAAGTGAATTAGCATTGTATGAGGAATGGGCCTTGCCATTACAGAAATACTTAAACTACTGTGGTTTGCTTTGGTCCGAAATTGCAGAAAAATTAACTCCATGTTGAGTTTGGGTGAAAATTAAGGAAACATTGAAGGTACTGAGAAGCAAAATAAATCTGTATACCATATACCTTTCTCTAAGTTAAGTAAATTTTGTTCATTTTCTTCGCCAACAGTGAAAATATAAAGTGCCACCTAAGTTAACATTTTTTTACTGGGTGTGAAAGGCACAATATATTTATGTATAAATTCACATTCTAAAACCTGAATTTGGTATAGCTAATATATTTGGCAATTAGAACATACAATTTCTGTTCAAGTTCCAATATTACTTCTGCTAGTATTCCTTATATTTTTGTTAGATTAATGAATGCATGGCTTCAAATATTTTAGACCTTTACATGCAGATAATAGCAAGAGAAGGCACTTTATTCAAGATGTAGAAAACACAGTAGGCCAACAAACCTTCAGCCATTTTACATGCAGGAAGTTGAGCATGTAAGAGAAATTTACCATATTGTTATCTCCTTCAAGGCGAGCTGAATTTAGTTGCTTAAGTACATAGGTAAGAGACAAAGAACACATTATACCAGTGAACAGTGAAACAAGTTACTTCCTCACAATAAAGAACACATAAACAGGTATAAAACAGTGATAAAATGATTTTCTATTTTAAAAAACCAACTATACCGTTCTATGGAATTTCATATAGTGGTGTCTATTTAATTTTTCTGAAAGACTCAAATTTTCAAAGACAAAAAACATGGTTGATGTTTGATTTTAAATTAGAATAATTTAGGGATAATGTATCATTTTAAAAACTGCCACCAGTACTTACAACTTTTATTAAATTTTCATCTATGAAAGCCCTCTGCCTACCCACAGCTTTCCTATTCAAAGATCTTTTCTATTTTATGAATGTATGATGCCTTAAACCATGTTCTCTTTCAATCAGCCTAGCCAGGTCTTGGCATAGCCTGAAGAAATATAAAAGGCATGTCAACCCTCATATTTTTAATAAACTTTAAATTCTAATATGTGTACCTTTAAGTTAAGGTTACATGATGGTGCTATAAATTCAGGGGTTTTACAAATTAAAGATTTAGAGTACTGTGGAAATGTGTAAGTGGACAGAGGGACCTATTAGCTATGTCAAGTATGAAAATATACTTGAACGTGTATTTTCCATTATATATAGATACCCAAAAGTAACAGAGGTCTAAACTTCTAAATATTAGAGAGCTTTGAAACCAGATGATTTTTTTCTTCCCATTAACAAAACTCTAAAATAATTTTCTTTAAGTTTATATATAAGACTAAGATTAGGTTAATAAATGTCAGTGCCTTAAAATTTAAATGTAGAAGTTATATTTGTTTTTGCTTTTCTGATATAAGTTTTATCCTATTTTCAAAACTATTTTTGTTCATTGTGAAACATTCAAGTAGGCTTCTCTTTTCTGCTCAATTGGTAATTTGAGAAATGCTTTTGATATTGTTTTACCATTCTTC
>NW_011888803.1:9121116-9123729 GCF_000151845.1 Pteropus vampyrus | reverse complement strand
AAACCAGTTTATATTTTACTAAATAAATTTATTATTAGCAACTAGAAACGAATATCCTGAGTTTCTTGCCATCTCCAGTGTTCATTCTTAAAGTTCTGATTCTACAAAGAGCCTGTGTCAGGAAGTTAGGCTGTTCTTGATGATGTCATGATACATTCTGAGGTGAAACAGATAGTGAAGCTGAAATTAATGCCTTGTCAAAGGTAGCTCTTTTCCTGCAGGAGCTAATACAGAATCTACAAAAGAAGAACCATCTAGAAGAAAATAATTTATTTTGCTCATATAAACTATCGGGGTAATCTCATAAAATATCACTGGACAACACCAAGTTACCAGTTTTGAATTTATTCAAAACCAAGTCTTGACCTTTTCTTTCCCGAAACAAGAGAACAATAGATTTCTGCCAGCACTGTGGGAATACACTCCTTTAAGGAAATGATTCTTGATGGTAGTAGTGGCAGTAAATTGGGAAAAGAAGGCAGTGGGAATGTCATGCCTTTTAACAAAACATATATCTTAGCTCAAATTAAGAATTAGCTTATTAGCTTTCTCTAATAAATTCAGACTTGTTTACATTGTAGTCTTAAAGGTGTTCCAATTCAAATCTGATTAATATCTTGAAGCTTTGCAATAAATATATAAACTGTGAAAGTATTAAATAAGCTTATAAATAAAACCTTTTAACAAAGTTATACATATATATGTGTATATAAATATATATAAAAAATCACTGAATTACTATTTTTAATATATACCCACTCAGTTTTAAAGACTATTTTGAGGTTGATTTTATGAAAAATATAAAACTTATTTATCCAAAAGGGTTTCCTCTCCTTCAAAATAGCCACCTGTCAGTCCATGCTGCCACTTTTACTCTAAGTGACAATTCTTTTAGTCAGTTTGAGTCACATGTCGAAAGTCACACCTAATTTTTAAGCCACACACAAGCATTCTCAAACTTAGTTCATTCTCACCTTAATTACTATTTGTTTTTCTATTCTGAATATAATGAATCTATCTTCAAAAGGCATATTTGCCAACACCACCATTTAAAGAAGATGACAGAGCTTAAGCTTATAATTTTTCTTTAGCAACAGGTATATCACTGAAATAAGAATACTGCCTCTAGACATGACTACTTTGCACTGCATTTGGATGTATTAAGTTCTGACAAGTTTGTTTAAAAACACAAAAACAATAAAGTCATATTCTAGTCTTAATGACAGACTGTAGCTTGCATGGTATATGAGTAAAACATTTTACAAATCTAGAAGGTATTAACCTAAAATGTTTTTCTATTAAAAAACACTACTTACTGAAGCTCTAGTTTCTGCAGCTTTTGCCTTTTTTAGTCTGGTTTTTGCAGCATCCAAATCCAGTCTCTTATTTTGTAATAGTTTCCTTTCTTTCTGTAAGTTTAGGAAATAAAAATATAAAGGTTAATGATGTTAAAATCCAGTAAGGGCATACACATTATTTAAAGTATTATTTTCCAGTAAATATATGAATCATCTGATAAAACAAAGATCTATAATTACAAAATTGGCTTTAAAGTAACCATTCAGGTATTTGGCTCCCTTTTCTGTTTTCGATTTTAAAATGATAGAGACATCTGGATATCTGAGAAAGATAAAAGTGACGTAAGAAACAAAGGAATATTAGTTTTAATATTTTGTGATTTTTGCCCCACAGGGAACATTTGGCAGTATCTTCTTAGGTGTCATAATTAGGGAAGAGATGATACTAACATCCACTGGGTAGAAGCCAAAGATGCTGCTAAACATCCTACAGTGCAGTACAGCTTCCACAATAAAAAATTACTCGGCCCAAAATGCCAGTGGTGCCCAGGCTGAGAAACTTTTTAAAACTAATAGTTTATCCAGAAAGTGCCTATGATGAAGGAGGTATGGGCGTAGGGTAAATAAAGCACCTTGATACCCTATGTGATCATATGTGCTATAGAACTGAAAATAACTGTACCAGTCCAAAATAGAATTTCAAATTTATAGAATAAATAATGAATAAACATTAGTATGGTATCTTGGAATTCCTCATGAGAACCTCAAGCTTCCATATAATAGGTAAGATCATAAGAATTCAGTTTGCTTTATTCATTTTTGGACAGATTTCATATGTCAAATTTCATCCTATTGATAACCTAGTATCTTCTAAGTCATATTTCAACTTGGTGGTTTTTCCTCTGTCTCAGTCCCAATATTTTTACACAGAGTCAAATTCATTGTAAACATATTTTCTTTAAAATTTTGTAATAAGAAATCTGCAAATTAAAGTTTGAAGTAGTACTGAAGAAACAAATTAAACTAAAAAATAACGGACTAATAAATTAGGTTTGGGAAAGTTATAATATTTCTTATACTTCAACGATAAAACATAGCTGTGTGAAAAGAAGATAATAGATTTCTAGGGATGCAAAAGACAGAAATCTAATAGCCAGAAATACAGTTTCTAGTAATCAGGTTTCTGGCTTAGAGTTTAAATGAAGTTACATGGCTATACTATGGTGATATTTTGTACCATATTTTTATAATCATTCCAGGAAACTCTTGATAGATTTTAGTGCTGGTCATGAACAATAACACTACAGGGAAGCAA
>NW_011888803.1:9115848-9121066 GCF_000151845.1 Pteropus vampyrus | reverse complement strand
GGGAAGAGATGATACTAACATCCACTGGGTAGAAGCCAAAGATGCTGCTAAACATCCTACAGTGCAGTACAGCTTCCACAATAAAAAATTACTCGGCCCAAAATGCCAGTGGTGCCCAGGCTGAGAAACTTTTTAAAACTAATAGTTTATCCAGAAAGTGCCTATGATGAAGGAGGTATGGGCGTAGGGTAAATAAAGCACCTTGATACCCTATGTGATCATATGTGCTATAGAACTGAAAATAACTGTACCAGTCCAAAATAGAATTTCAAATTTATAGAATAAATAATGAATAAACATTAGTATGGTATCTTGGAATTCCTCATGAGAACCTCAAGCTTCCATATAATAGGTAAGATCATAAGAATTCAGTTTGCTTTATTCATTTTTGGACAGATTTCATATGTCAAATTTCATCCTATTGATAACCTAGTATCTTCTAAGTCATATTTCAACTTGGTGGTTTTTCCTCTGTCTCAGTCCCAATATTTTTACACAGAGTCAAATTCATTGTAAACATATTTTCTTTAAAATTTTGTAATAAGAAATCTGCAAATTAAAGTTTGAAGTAGTACTGAAGAAACAAATTAAACTAAAAAATAACGGACTAATAAATTAGGTTTGGGAAAGTTATATTTCTTATACTTCAACAATAAAACATAGCTGTGTGAAAAGAAGATAATAGATTTCTAGGGATGCAAAAGACAGAAATCTAATAGCCAGAAATACAGTTTCTAGTAATCAGGTTTCTGGCTTAGAGTTTAAATGAAGTTACATGGCTATACTATGGTGATATTTTGTACCATATTTTTATAATCATTCCAGGAAACTCTTGATAGATTTTAGTGCTGGTCATGAACAATAACACTACAGGGAAGCAATGATGGAGTCCATATCATCAATAGTCCTTTATTTTGGTTAGCTTTGTGTTCTGCTGAATATGTATCCAGACTGATTTTCAAACTTTTCTCATCTGCTACATCTACATGGTCATGAAGAGGGCAAATTATTCACTAAAAACTGTAAGTATGTATCTAAATATTTTACTAAAAAAAAAAAAAAAGGAAACACTTTTCAACTCACAGCAATTGTTTTGTAATCTCCTTCTATAAAGTTTCTTAAAGGAGTGAGAAAATTTAAGGCTGATGTTTGAATCAGTTCTCTGTCTGCGGTTCCAATTCGTTTTTGTGTTTCTCCACATTTAATGAGAGCATTGCCTGCAAAGGAAAAAAAGTTTTCTTTACCATTGTCTGGTGATTTCAGAAAATAGAATCATGTTAAAGATAAATCGGCAACTTGATCTGCTTTAGTTGTCACTTGTTTATTTAAGTAAAAATCAAACAGAATTAACTGTAGTTAAGGTAGTTTCTAAAAATAAATTTCAGATTATAAATATCTAAATTAAAATGACAAAGATGAATTCCTTATACCATATTCTACCAATGGGACAAAAGAGGATAGATACACTAAAAAGTATTTATGGTTACAGCTCAAATAGTTTGTTTATAAAATTATAATGCTTAAAATATTTTAATATGTAGATCAAGTCAAAATTAGTCTTGTTTCTATATTTATGCACTTATCTCAAATATCTATAAATAACAGTATGTGTCTGTATTTTAAGTTAAAGAAAAATTCAGGAGAAGTACTATGGGAAAGAGTGAAAGGTAAGGGAACCACAAGACCAAGGTTCTACTCCCAGTTCTATCTCTACCTGGCTTTAGTTCTCTGGATTTTAAGTCCTTCATGTTAGGATGAAATTAGATGTGATTGGTAAGGAAGGTAATAATATAAAATAATAGTGAATAGCTCAAATTTTAGATACAGATCTAATTTGCAATAAATAGCTATATGATCATGGATGAATTATGTAAGACTCAGTTTCCTTTTCTTTAAAATAGAGATAACAGAATTTACATCATAAGTAAGATATAAGTGAGGATTTACTGAAATAATACTTAAATTGTAAAGTTCTTAGCCTTAATACCTGGAATACTCAATTGTTAGCTATTATAGATTACTAATAAATAGATTCACAAAGCTCCATTCTACTAATCAGGGTACATTCAATGGAAATAACAGTGATACAAACAAATCAAGTGAATTAAAAAAAAAAAGTTCAAAAGCCTTTTAAATGTTCATGATTCACTAGGACTTCAGTTTGGTGAAGGAAAAAGCTGGGTCTTCTTCATATACCTTTATGACTCAAGCATCTAAACTGTGTCTGTCAAAAACAGGTAAAAATAAATCTGTTTAATGTATCGAGTTTTTCTAAAATTACTAAAAATTAATAGCTAAAATTTAGAAATAAAACTATAGAAATTTTAAGCATTTTCCAACTAATGAAAAAAATTATATTTTGAAGAACACAATGTAAAAGTTTCAAAGTTGTATATCTAAAAGCCAGTCAATAGAGTAATGGCATTCATTACACAGTATTTTGGTTATTTTCTTCTGACATAAGAGAACTACTAAAGTTTAAATCCATTTAGTCCCAGAATTTATGAGCTATTTCATAAATCAGGAATGTATTTAGAAAATTATTTAATTTACCAACGATTTCATACCCAAATAAGGACCAATGTCTTGAAGAAGTCTTAATAAAGAAAATTATTATATATAAATAGGAAAAAAAGCTATAGAAATATGACAATCTATGGTCTGAGAAAATTAGATTTGAAGGACAATGACAAAAAATGTTGTTTCAGTTACACATTAAAAAATTCAATACAGCAACTAAAAGAGCTGTCATTAACTGTAAAACATTATAAAAAATTAAACTATATAAAGGAAACAAATATAATCTAAACATCTAAAGATAACCATTGTTAACATTTTTGTGGTACTGATATTATTGTGTAATGACAGCACTAGTGGTTTATTCAAACACTTACTATGTGCCAGAGGCTTTCCTATAGAAATAAATTAAATAACCCTCAAGAAAGCTTATTATCAACTAGAGGAGACATATGTAAAAAAAACTGCACTATATCATTAACAAGTACCACAACAGAGCTGTTGCAAGATTCGCTGGAAGGACAAGTGAAGAATGCATTTAACTTTTACACCTAACAAGATCATGTGAATTCTCAAAACAACATATAAATATATTAAATTGTATATATTTATTCACCCAAAATTTTAACATAAAAATTTAAAGTTAAAATTGATTCTACTAAATGTTAATGATGTCTCTAAGTAGTAAAAGTCTAAAAATAAAGATATTTCTTAACAGACCATTTTGTCTTTCACTTACCATAAGCTGTTCCTGGGCCAAATTCAGTCCCTGCATCAATCATATATTGCCCCAAAAGTTCTGGGTTATTTATACGACTTGGAGCTTTTCTATCCAGTTTCTCATAAACAAATTCTTCTATCCTGGCATCTAGGAGAAAGGTTTAAAATTATCAATGATTTCAAAAGAGCAAAACTATTTAAAAGGCTGTTTTGTTATACTACTAGCCATTTATCACCCTGTAAAATAAACATGAAACATGAAATTAGCATGCTTTCAAGTACATATCTTAATATATAATTTTTAATTTACATATTAGGGTATTATATAGCTCTAAGAAACTTACATTGTAGAAATACAATAAAATGTTTTGGAACAAAAATATTTTAAAATAAAGTAAAACTATTATATGAGTATTTCATGGGATTTTATGTTCCAAACAAGGTTTGGTATTTATTTTTTAATGAAGTTGTTTTTTGCCCTATTCACCTAGTATCTAACTTTCAACTCTGAATATCTGTTCATAATTTAAAATTCAGGAATTTACAGCTATAAAAATATGGATATAAGGTACCCAGAAGAACCAAAGAGTGACATACTCTGACACCTCTTCCCCATTTTTGCTTGCTTGCAAGCTCTCTCCTCCTAGAGTTTAAATATAGGCACAGGAGTTTATAAAGAATAAGGCAATCCAGGCTTGGAATAGTCTATAGACAGAGATCAACAATATGATGCCTTGGCTTAATTTTATTTATGTTTAAATATCTCTGAGGATGTATTTACTCAAAAGAGTTTATTGTTAAAAATAGCTTTCAAATACAAGACAAAAGGTTAAAGCAATGATAGGAAATCAGTATAAAGGAGGAAAAAAAGGGGAAAAAAATGAGTAAAATATGAATAAACACTTCTTAACATAATATTTAAGAAAGTCACATTTACGCTGCTGCCTAATAGTGAGGTAGTTCAGGGACAAATGAGAAAAACGTCTGTTTCCAGAAACAATGATTAAATATATATTAAAATTAAAATCCAAAAAGAAGCTTAGTTAAATAGGTTCCTTCTAAGTACTTAATTCTAAGCACATAATTCCTCTACAAGTAGAAGTTTCACATAGTGCACTGAAAATTTCAAAAATGAGCTGAACTAGTAACAAAAACACTTCAAGAGTTGGCAAGTGTTTATTATAATACATAAACTAGGCAGTTGGACTACTCGCTTTTGTAGTAGTCACTGATGCAGTGTCAGAAGTTTCGAAGCATGAATTTAAAAACTATCAAATTAGCTGAAACCAAAATGAGTCAGTTCAAAACATAATCATTCAGAAGATGTTACCTAAATTTCAGAATTTCATTTACTGACTGTGAGAGAGATTCTTAGAAAGCTTTGCTGTTTTCTATTTAGTTAAGTTTAGAGTTGAATGCCATGTTGATTTTGTTCAGTTAACAAAACATTTGGTATATTTTAAATGTTTCATTTCCATAAGTCATAATAAAACCTTAAGTATGTAGGCAAGTCTGCTATAATTCAATATACATTTCTGCAAAAACTTAGGTTCTGAAAAATCATACACTAAAAATAACAGGGCTTACAAGAAGAGTTGGGTTTGATCACTCAAAATCTATGTAACTTTATAACTGGAGCACAAACAAAACCCCAAAATAATTCTGTTACTACTTCAGACTTAAATAACTAATGTAAAATTGTATTATATGAGCCATCATAATTCTTTATAGTGACATCATTCCTGTTCATCAGTTGTGTATGAGCTTATCTGCTATTCAGAAGAACATGTTGTAGAACAGACTATAAATGCGAGGAACTCTGGATAGAGCAAGGAACAAGAGTAAAATGTCTACTACTTTTTCTTTAAGGTGCCATGGTATATAATGTAAGGAGCCTTAAATGAATAAGAGGTACCACATGGTTTCCACAGATAATAGGCCTCAAAGTGTAAAGGCCTATTTTAAAAAGTCACCACAATTT
>NW_011888803.1:9103774-9112298 GCF_000151845.1 Pteropus vampyrus | reverse complement strand
CAAACACGAGTATTTGCAACAAGTCATTTATGTGTATGAGTCTAAGCAAGAAACAAAATATGTAAATTGACTTATAAAATAAAATTCTATAAACATAATAGGTTTTTTTTTTTTTTACTACAGTAGTTCAGAAGGCTAAAAAACAAATAATAATGTAAGGAATGCTTAAGTATGAGTGAGATAAAGAGTCTGATTAATTATAGAAAATCTGTTTAAAAAACAGTAGTTCTATAGAAAGGCCCACAAAAACAATGTATTTAAGTATCAGTAATAAATTCTATCTGATGTTTATTTGCATTTTCTGAGAGCAAAAAAGTTGTGTGTTTTTTTTTTTTTTTTACTCTGCATTTGTGCTTCACATTTCGGTACATTATATATGGTCATTTTATCCTCTAATATTTTTTTTAATGTTTTCTTTTCTCAGTAAGATCTTTTACAGTAAGATCTTTTCTCAGTAAGATCTTTTACAATATATTTCTGTATTCTTAACAACATCAGGGCTTAGCATATATTAAAAAATGCCATATATTAAGCTGTATATTTTATATCGAACACTAAAAATATTGTTATAGGTAAGAATCATAATTTTAGTGATGAAGAAGTTGAAGCTCAGAATGGTTAAACATTTTCCTCAAGGTGTTAGTATTGAGATTCAATCTATTTGAATCACAGTCTTATTACACTACCCTTCCAGTAAATACTTGATTTTAAACAAATATTTTCTATCGCCATTATCCAAACATATTCTATGCTTCCTTGCCCCCGCGTCTTTGTTCACAGGACTCTGATCAGTTGTAGCCTACAGTCCACCTCTGCTTCCTACATGATAGTCAATAATCATCAAGTTAAGGCTAACTTTAATCCTGTAGGATGAACAACAACAAAAAAGTGTGGGGGTAGACATAAGAATACTGCTAATGTTATACATTTAAGTTGAAATTTAAAATTTAAATTTTATTACTTAAATGTATAATTGTAAAAGGCATAATATTTCCCATGATTTTATCATTATGGGGTCTCTTAAAGATTGTTTTCCATTGTTAATCAGAAGGTAAGACATATAAACAAAATAGTACAATATTAAATACACACATTTTTCTTTAAAACGTTTTTAAGAATGCATATACTGCACAAAATGAGTTATATCAAGTCAATTAAGGAAGTTTAAATCATTAATAAAAATATTTATGGAGAATACTGTATGTATTTTCTTCTACTGTGATATGTATGATCAGCATATGACTTGCCTTCAAGGTTTTTATGATCTTAACAGTACCGCCTACACACAAATATAAAATTATAGTAGCAGTACTCTTTTTAGAAGGACAAAAGACCTATTCTTTTTCAAAAAGATCCCATTCCTAATTACCAAAAATTTTGAATTTTACCCTTAAGAATTTTAGTTTTCAACATTTTTAAGTCCAAAATCATTATTTTGTAGTCTCTTGATGATAATAGCTGTTAATTAGACACTACAGTTAATTTTAAGCATGTATTCTAATGTATAGCAGTACCATTTAATAATTAAAAACATTTGTGAAAACCCGTATTGAAAGTCAGCATGCAAATAAGTCATTAAAACCCAGTGTTCTTTAAAATGTAATTTGATGTACAATTCTTTCATAATATTTCATTAGTAATACAGTAAAATCACATGAGAACAGAAAGTTTAATCCCCTTTATAAATTTTCTCTAAGGAAATTTTCTCTTAAGGAAAAAATTGTCTTTGAGTCAGCCATATTATGCCAGGCACTGTAATCCTTCCTTTACTACAGGACAGGAATGTAGCCTACAGTATGAAATAAGGAGCCTAGATTCCATATCCTGCTTTACTAGAAAGAAAAAAAGGACTACAAGTAAAAAGGCTGTGTGATTAAAGACATTTATTTAATATAAACTTTGTTAATTCTTTGGGTAAAGTAATATTTAAAAAGCAACATAAACTTCTTGGGAGAAAATGCATAACAAATTCTGAATATAATGTACTAATAAACTGTAAAGTAGATCCTTCTTAATTTAATTGGTTCTCAATTTTAGCTGCTCTTAAGAATTAGTTGGGGAGCTTTCAAAAACAATGATGCCAAATCCAACCCCACAGATTCTAATTTAACTGGACTAGGCTGTAGCCTGTAGAGTGTCTTCAGATAATTTTAAATGCAGCTAATACCAAGAACCACTGTCCTAAGCGCAAACATAATTGTTTTAATATTAGGTTAACAAATGTCTTCTATCTAGTCGTCTACTAAATCAACACCAGTAGCACCAAAGGATGAGAACAGTTTTGGATAACACTAGTTTTTGCATAATGATAAAATGTATGGACTTTGAATGTGACATGTTTTATTTGTTAGAATTTGACAGACATGGCGAAGTGATTTGCAGTCTAAATTCTATCAAGGAAATGGGATTTCAAAAGGGCTTGAGAGATACTATTTGGCCGAGTTGGAATTCCATCCATGTAGTACCTGACAAGAGCTTGTTGAGGGCATCATCATAGTTATCTTTACATCTCGAGCTTAGATACACCATGAACGCTTGCTAAATTAAACGGGAGATCAAGGCCAATCTTGCAACTAAATTTTAAAAGACTTTTTCTTTCTCAGAAACTAGCTAGCAGTCATGAAGTTCACAGCACTACGGCACACAAATTTTCGAAGGGTGAGAGTAATGAGACCCATTTATATGCTTTAATAGTTTGATTTTACTTTTTTTAAAACAGGGAACATGTTTAATTTTTAACTTAAAAATGTTTAAATAAAATGAAAAAAATGTATGACAGTTGGTCAATCAGAGAATGGCCTATCCCTTAAGGTATAATTTGATTTGAATAGAAATTATTATTTAGAAATGTGAATACTGAATTCCATTCTCACTGTTCTTATTACTTATAATGAGTAACTGGCATAGCTCTTAATGCTATTCTTAGCATGAAACCTGGCACTTTGGCAATATACTGATGTCAACTCAATTTAGAGTGGGAACTCAGTTGTTGTCTAAACACTGAAAAGAAAAAGCAGTGTTTTGTTTAAAATTACTACTGAGCATTCCAAATTTCATGTTACATTTGGAACCATCTTTTTTTCTAATATAGTTTATTTAAAAAAATGTATTGTGAAAATGTCAAACACATACAAAAGTAAAATAGTATAATGAAGCCTCATGAATACATAACCAAGCTTCGCCTAGCAACGTTCTGCCAATGTTGTTTCAAATACTCCTTTTTTTCTTCTGAAATATATTAAAGCACTTCTCAGATATGAATATAGTTTATACATCAATATTTCAGAACATACCTCTAACATATACAGACTTAATATAAAAAGATATAATAAAGGAGCCTATTCCTCCTGAATTTTTCATCTTCTTAGTAAATGGCTCAAGTAAACATCTCGGAGTCATCCTTGACTCATCTTTCTTAGACCCCAGAGCCAATCTAACAAGCAGTACTGGACAGATTCTGAAGTTCTCCTGCTATTATTCTTATTAAGTCATATTTTGCCTGTCCTATGGCCACAGCTCTCTAACTTGTCTCCCTAGTACCCCTGCAACCTCAGAGTCTTTGCACTTGTTCCCTCTGCCTAAAATCCTTTTTCTCTAAAAAACTGGGAACTGTGACTTTCTTGAGGTCTCTTCGAATATGATCCCATTAGAAAGGCTTGCCTTGACCAACAACAGGGCAACAACTGCCACCTCTGCCATTAACCTGTCCTCTCTGGCCTTTTTCTTTACCCCCACCTCAAGTATTTATAGTTTGTCCTTTCCTGATAGACTGTAAGCTCTGGGAGGGCAGATGTTTTATTGATTTTATTCACTACTGTATCACCAGTGTCCAAAATAGTAGTGACAGGTACACATGGACTAGGTACTTAAGTTTTTAAGACTGAAAATTATTTGTTAGCTAACAGATTAGGATAGAATTTAAAAACTTTTACCTAAAGAATGTGAAACAATGAATAATTATAAATTATTTGTGAAGCAGCACGTTTTGAGAACTTTGCCAGATTTTTAAAATTGAGTCTATTGACAACTTAAATCAAATTCTAATATATGTCCTATTTAAACAGTTGGATTATATATTTGAAAATGTACCTAACTGCATTTAAAGGAGTGGCATTATATAGTGTCAAATCTGCATCAGCATCTGGAATCTTAGGAAATCACCATTAAAACAATACCAAAGGCTCTGCCTCTTATGCAGTCAACACTGAGTCTCACAAATCAAAATTCATTTCAGACTCTCACTCATTCTTGCACCTAGTCTTTGAACTAGTAGAAGGAGAATTCTACTAGTTCTACTAGTAGAAGGAGAATTTAAATCAAGAAATTATTTTAATGATAAGGTTCAATGTCTTTACAATATACCTTATAGTGGAGGCATAAATATATTTTAGTGCAGGAGAAGAATTCACCATGCAGATTTTGTAACTTGGAAATCAAAACCTACAAGGAACTTCCCATCTCATAATTCTTACTTGCTTAAGTATTAATGAAATGCTTAGATTGTACTAGATCATCTTTAAGGTCTCTTAAGCTGTAATATTCCATTATTCTATATCTCCTAAACCTGCAATTTTTATCCAGGAAAAGAGAAAGAGCTTACAATAAGTAAGAGATCGGACAATACCTGGCTATTTACTAGCCATGTGAGCTAAGCAAGTTACCTAATTTCCCTGAGGCTGCTTCCTCATGTATAAAAGGGAGCTAATAGTATCTACCTGGCAAAGTTACAGAAAGGACTGGAGATGATTCGTCAAATAGCTAGCAAAATGTTTGACATAGTTTTTTCACAATTAAGGCAGCTGTTACCTTGTTCTAGTTCTACCATTCTTTTGCCAAGAATAGTGCAATGTAAGATCAACTATGCCAATAAAACTGGGGTAAAGGAGACAAGGAGAGCAGTGAAGCAATACAACTGTTTTACATTTCAGTATCGGTTTGTCATGCATATTAGAAATCGTTGTTTTCTCCTTACAAAAGAGATTGTTGTTGCTACTGTGACTATGTCATTAACTTAAACACCAGATTGTTTACAACTCATGTTGTGAAATTTACATCTGTTCATAGATTTAACTGAACTGACATAATGTGGGTGATGACTGTAGAAACTGTCCAAGTTCCCCAGTACTGATACTTCCTTGATAGGGGAATACCGCGAGATGGTTAACTTTACCCCTTTAAAGTGTATTTTGAAGCCTTCCGCTGCGACTATAGGCATATGAATCTCTCTCCTCTCTCCTTGCTCTACCGCCGGTGCTTATCATTTTGAGAATGAGTGAGAACCCTCAAACTCCATGTTTCCCGTGGCCCTGGCAAAGTCTGGACGCCAAGTGGCGATCTCCATTTCTCCCGCGGACTGCCAAGGCCAGGGACTGTCCTTTCATGGAGAGAGAGGGCTGGAGGGAACTGTGTTGGCAGCTGTTTGGGTTGAGGAGCAGGAAAAGGAAACTTCCTTCTTAGAATCAATGGGGAGGGCGAGAGAGAGGGTAAAGGAAGGGGTGGGGGTGGTGCAAGAATAAACAGTCTGTGTCTCTGCTGCCGCGCCGGGACGCGCAAGGCCTCCTCCCGCCCCGAGAGGTCACATCAGCACTCGCGTGGTGGGGTCAGAAAGGCAGGAGGTGCTATGCGTCGGCTCGAGGCCGAATTCACGGTGTCTTCCAGGGGCGGGAGGAAACTCCCAGTCGCGTCCCCACCACGCCTCACTTCCCGGGGAGCGGTGGTTGGGCTGGAGGGGTTCAGAAAACGACAGCCAGGCCCGGAGGGGCACCAGGCCGCGCCCATCACCCGGGCCTCCGGCCGCAGCAGGCCTGCCGTGCGGTCGGCGAGACTGGGTGCGGAGAGCGCTGCCTCGGGCTGGGCGCTCCGGCGTCCCCTCCTTGGCCCCCCGGGCACCGCCAACCCTCCCCCCGAACCCCCAACGTGGTACCTGCACAGCGCGACTCAAGAAGGTGCCCGCGTCCGCCGCCAACTTCTTCACGTTGAAGTCCATGATGTTCATCCTGGGCGGCAGCCGGGCGGAGCTGCCCGCTGACCTAGCTGGGAGGCGGAGGCGCCGCGGCCGGGCTGGGGCGCCGGGCGGGAGTGGCGGGGACAGACGTGGTAGGTGGAGGGAGGCGGCGCCAGCCCTGCCGCCGCAGCTGTCGTTTCCGTCAAGGGGGAGAGAGAGGGTGGGGCGAAGGGAGAGAACGAGCGCCTCCGAGCGGCAGCAGTTGAGACGCAAGGCCTATCCCGTCCGGGGTGCGGCCGCTAACGTTGGCGCTGGGCGCGGTGGGCGAGCCGGAGACGAACGGACCCGCGTTCTGGCCGTGCGGGGAAGGGCCCCCAACGGAGGAAGCGAGCGCCGGCCGCGGGGCGGAGCCTTTATAAAGGTTATCGCGGGAACAGCGACCCCTTCAGGATCGTCGCGGCGCAGCCGCGGGACGGGCTGGGAGCTTGGCCCGCTCCGCCCAAGGGTGCGTCGCATTCGCTGTGAGGGGCGCGCCGCGTGGCCGCAGAGGTGCCGCACGTTTGTAGTTAAGTATCTGAGGAGAGAACTCAAATTCCTCTTTTTGTCGTAAGAGAAAATACGAAAATTGTAGCATAGAATTACAATGTCTGTGAAGTTGGAAACAACAGGGCCCAGTCATCTTGTAGCACTCATACCAGGCAGGTCTCAGACGCCTGGATGGAACTCGGCGGCGAACGTTTTCAGAATAGGATTGAATTTATTGACTCCACCGAGCCTGTTCATTCAGCGTTATTGAGTATCTACTATGTACCAGAACTGAATCAGGTGTCCCGCCCTCAAGAAGCTCTCAGTTCCTTTACTCGACATCGTTCAGGAACTTCTCCACCCCCAGTAGAAATTCCGTAACTGTTTGCTGCCGCAGGACTTCGTGACTGCATTATGGCAGCATGCTCATGCTGGATTACAGAATCAACCCCAGGTATCTACTGTATGCAAAGTATGGTGCCTGGGACACAAAGTGCCAGGTGGAGGACACGAAGTATAAAATGGTGAGTGAGAATAACACTTAAAGATTACGAGTGGAGAATTTTAATAATAAATGAGAATATGCTGTGAAATCTGTTCAAAAACCTATAATTACAAATAACTTCTTAAGCAGTCTTCATGATACAGCCCATACTTGGACTAAATTAAAACAAGTACAAGCATGGAGAGAGACATTAGTATTTCAAGAATAAGAAAACACTATTTTTTTGTGTCGCTGTGCCCTTTTGTTATATTAGGGCTGGGAAAATGCAGGCCCAGCAGGCGATGAAATGAGTTCACATTCAGGCTTCAATGTTTTACTGAAACAGCGTCACAGAAGCAATGCCTTTGTTAAAGGCTGGGAAGACTAATCCCTAAGGGCATTACAAGAAACAAGCAGATAACGAATATTTGTGTTTTTTTAATCCTTCGTGGTGGTGACAGAAACAACCACTTCTTCTAAGATAAGTCCAATAGAATGACTCTCCCAGACCAAAAATACTCCATGTATCTAGTTCATCTAAACCTATTTTTCCAGAAATATGGGAAAAGAGATATATAATTAGTAATCTTATTTTTCATTTATGTCCATTTTAGATTTTTATGTGGAAAAGCACTTTCTCTTTGCTGATGTCTATTTTCACAATAAGTGTGTTTGCCATAATCTATGTCCATTTCTACAAAAGGATCACAATATCATATCTACCATTAGAGGAAAAAACTCTGGATTCTCTTCTTCAAAGGTATAGATCTTCCTGATTTGAAAAAAATTACATCTTCTTGTTGAGCCCTCTATTACTATAATACTGCTTCTCTTGATTCACTAACAAATTCATAAGACTAGTGGGTTGCCTGTGTTTCCTTACCATCCGTTTCCTGCATAATTTCATGCGGTAGACTTCCACTTCTATAACTATACCTAAACAGCATTTTTGAGATTGCCAGTTATAGTCTTGATAAATTAAATGGCCTTTTCTCAGACTTCCATAGTGATTCTATTCACCTTCTTCCAAACAACACACCCCTTCCAAGACCTTATTGTATGCTAGTTTTCCTGCTACTGTCTGGACTTTCTCAGTCTACACCACTGGCACTTCTGATGGCTTTACAATAGGTATTCCTCAAAGCTGAATGTTCAGCACTTGTTTTTGGTTCTATTCTCTTTGATTAGTTAATCGTGACTTCAGTTATACCATTTCATTCTTTTATTCATTCATTTTATTCATTCATTCATTTTGAACATCTGCTATGTGCCACATGGCATTCATTGTTCTTGTAGCTAGGAATATAGCAGGCAACAAGACAGCTCTCGCTGTCATGGGAAATTATAACTAATCTGGTAAGACGTAAATTCAATAAGTAGTTAGTTATAAGTATGATGAAATGCCAAGGAAGGAATCCAGACTACTTTTAAATGTTCACTTCCAGCCTATAACTAGTAACCTGGATTCTAATTTGGAGGCTTATTCTTTCTATAGGAGTTCCAAACAACTTTTTAATGTTTTCTTCTTTTTCTGTCCCCTGTACTACTTATTTCAATAGTACAAGGTGTCA
>NW_011888803.1:9101077-9103724 GCF_000151845.1 Pteropus vampyrus | reverse complement strand
GAAGAAAAGCATGCATTGTTGCCTCTGTCCTTCAGTTCTGATATGTAAAGCTCATAGCAGTTAAAAGACTGGGTGTTGATACACCTGGTTCTATAATTCAAGTATCACTTCTAATTAGTTATACTACACTGGATGAAATGCTTAATTTGTGAGTTTCATTTAATAAACAATTATTGTGCACCTTATTTGCAAGGTTGAGTTGAGTGATCTGAAAACCTTAGAGTTGTGTGAAATCAAATGAAAATGATTTATATAAAAATGTAAAGCTTAACATAAACATAAATAATTGGTAACTAATTAACTTTCTATATAATTTCCCCTTAATTACTTAGGGATAATTCTCCCTGTATGAAAAAAGAAGATTAACTTATTTTCACATCCCTCTTAAAATTCAAAGTCACTGAATTTGAGTGCCTGAAATTGAGTTTTCAAGAGGATTCTACAAAGGCCTGAAAAACATTATTTGTCAATTTATTAGAGGGTACACAAAGAAGTGTTGATCACTCACTTCTTCACCAAAAGCACACAAAAATAACCATAAACTTCAAAGCTGCAAACCAAAAAATTCTGATTTCCAAAAGCCAGTAAAACTTTGTTTTTCACATTAAAAAACCTACCAACAGTACCTTTTAATAAGATTAGTCATTAAGGTAGACAAAAGTAAAAAGTTTCTTACTTGGGTTTGGCTGCAATAATACTTCAGTTTGTTTCATTATTTTTTCTGTCCATATTTTGGTACATTCAGCTTTACTAAGGAGGTTCTCTAAGTGAGCATCCAATTCTGTCTTCTCTGCCTGGCCAAGCTTTTCTTCTGTGAACTGTTATTGATTATTGAAAAAAAAAAAAAATTAAATATACCTCAAATACATTTTAGGAACTTCTATCAAAAATAAAAAGAAAATTCAAATCCAAATAATCTCAAACATACAAAAAATTATTTATAAACCACTGCATATGAATGTTACTTTATTTTTTCTTCTATAGTAATTTATCTATACCCCTGTGGCACTTATTATGACCCTTATAGTTAACACATATCTTAGTTTTGCTAAAATGTATGGTGTGAACTTTATAGAAAATCTAGCATATAGCCTGGTATATAAAGTATATAAATATTTCTTACTTATAAAGGTAGTTTAGTATAGTGGTAAGGAGTAAGAGCTTTGAGTCAGTTGAATTTGAATTCATATCCTGGCTGCAATGCTGTGTGACCTGAACAAACTTTTATATATTTCTTAGGCATCCTCTATCATAAAAGAAAGACAATACTATCTTGTAGTGCTTTGAGAATTAAGTAAGAGTATGTATATAAATCACTTTGTTCAGTGCCTGGTAACTATTATTTTGAATTTAAAAAGGGCTGTTTATGTTTAATGTGGCTTTGTATTATTGGCATTTTAATCACACCTAGTTAGATAGGCTTTTATGGGATGTTCAGGGAAACTATCATTTAAGTTGTTTCTTCAGGATGTGTATGTTCCAGCAACTGATTTACAGACTAACTTTTGGAATATATCCTATTCGTACTACGAAGGCATCTTTTAAAGATTATAAAATAAAGTTAAATATTCAATGTATCAATTTTATTATCTTGAGTGGCTTTTGAGAAAAGGCGGATAACAGAGAAGCAAAAAGATTTCCATGTAGATTTTGTGGCTACTTCTGGATACTTTTAACTAAAAGTGATGATGACACAGGCTGCTTTATCATGCATAATTATTTTCTAGCATTTGTGGCTTTCCCCCATTTTAAGAGGTATGTCATTGGCACTAATTCTATGCTCTTTAGTTGTGACTTATTTCTGGCTAATAACATGTTCATCTTGCTTTTTCTCTTTCTTTCTCTCATTTCTTAAAATATCTTTTGTTGCTCCATTTTTCTGAGTTTTATTATGTTTCTTCTGGCATCCTTCTTCTTGGTCTAATACTTTCAATTGATTGTCAGCACTTTTAGCTAAAAGGTCCTCTAGAATGTTATTCTTAGACCTCTGGTTACAACCCCCCACCAAAGGTCTCGTTCAGGGGCTAGAAATAACAGTTTCAACAGCTTTTATAAAGTCTTAGGTCTTTTTGAGACTGTCCTGTAGCCAAGACCAGACCCACCCAATGGGTGGGTCTGAAAAAAGCAGTTCCAAAACTATTGCCTAGGTCTGTAAACTTCCACTGTACTGCAACTGAGGATAGGTGAAGTACTGGGCAAAAGATCAAAACCCTTGTCTCAAGGTCAGCTGGGTAACTCTGCAATCTCATTCTTAAGAGAGAACTCTGGTCTTCTTTACAGGTCCCTGAGATGCTAAGCAATAGACTTCCTTTAGAGGTATAGAAGTTTCTATATTTGAAGTCTACTACTTCCAATGGTTAAACAGATTATCTCTCAGATAAAGCAACCAATAGGAGGGGAAAAAAAAGGAAAACATACACCCAGGTGAACATCACCTATAAAGGATGATCTACCAATAGAGCAAAATTCTTCACTTAGCACCTTAATAAGTATATGTTTGTTCACTCCATTCATCCTTCACAAATATTCAACATCCATAATGTGCTAGGCACTATTCTAAACACGTGAGTTTCAGCAACGAAAAAAACGAAAAAACAGACAACCTTGTCTGTAAGCTGCTCTTAGGAAGCTTACATTTTTAATGGGG
>NW_011888803.1:9098798-9099185 GCF_000151845.1 Pteropus vampyrus | reverse complement strand
TGTCTTATTCATTTTTGTATTTTAATGGCCTATATTCTTGGCAACTTTAGTGGATTCTCAAATAATTTTTTAAATGGATAAAGTAATCAAGGCAAGAGTATACAGTTCTTTTGTGACCCTCCTCCCCAACCTAAATTTCCAACTGCACATTCAATATTTCTAGTGCTGAGCCTGTTGTTTGTTTTCCTGAAAGTTGCTTTTCTTCGATTTCCTATAATAGTAAATTGAATTATATGCACCATGGTACCTAAGCTAGAAATCTGAGTCCCCTTTAATGATTTCATCATATTCTCCAGGTCTGATTGATTAAGTCCTGGGATTTTTTTTTTCTCAGAACTCTTTTTCATCTTCTCTTTTCTTCTTTTAAATTGAGGTGTAATTGACATG
>NW_011888803.1:9080365-9097762 GCF_000151845.1 Pteropus vampyrus | reverse complement strand
ACTTCCATTCTGTTTTCCATAGTAGCTATACCAATTTACAGTCCTACCAACAGTGTACAAAGGTTCTCCTTTCTCCATATTCTAACCAACACTTGTTAATTCTTGTCTTTTTGATAATAGCTGTTCTAATACGTGTGAGGGATAGCTCATTGTGGTTTTAATTTTCATTTCCCTGATGACTAGTGATGTTGGACATCTTTTCATGTACATTTGGTTATCTGTATGTCTTCTCTGGGCAAAATGTCTATTCAGATTTCTGCCCGTTTTTAAAAATTGGATTATTTATTACTTTTTGCCATTGAATTGTATGAGTTCTTTAAATATTTTGGATATTAACCACTTATTTGATATATGGTTTGCAAATATTTTCTTTTATTTAGTAGGTTAACTTTTCATTTTGTGATGGTTTCCTTTGTAATGCAGAAGCGTTTTAGTTTGATGTAGTCCTACTTTTTATTTTTGCTTTTGTTGCTTTTGCTTGTGGTGTCAGATTCAAAAAAGCAACACCAAGATCTGTGTCAGAGACTTTACCACCTATGTTTTCTTGTAGGAGTTTTATGGTTTGAGGTATTACATTCAAGTCTTGAATTCATTTTGAGTTAATATCTGTGCATGGTGTAAGATAGCGGTCCAGATTCGTTATTTTGCATGTGGCTGTCCAATTTTCCCAACACCATTTATTGTAGAAACTTTCCTTTCTCCACTGCATAGTCTTGGCTCCTCTGTCATAAATTAATTGACCATATATGCTTGGGTTTATTTCTAAGCTCTCAGTTCCATTCCATTGATTTAAGTGTGTGTTTTTATGCCAATACCATACTGTTTTGATTACTATAGCTTTGTAATATAGTTTGAAATCAGGGAGTGTGATGCTTCCAGCTTTGTTCTTTCTCAAGATTGCTTTTGCTATTTGGGGTCTTTTGTGGTTTCATACAAATTTTAGCATTGTTTGCTCTATTTCTGTGAAAAACGTCATTAGAATTTTGACAGAAATCGCATTGAATCTGTGTTTGCTTTGGGTAGTATAGATATTTTAACAATATTGATTCTTTCAACCCATGAGCATGGAATATCTTTCTATTTATCTGTGTGTTCAGTTTCTTTCATTAATGTTTTACTGTTTTTATTACACAGGTCTTTTTCCTCAGTTAAATGTATTCCTAGGTATTTTATTTCTTTTGGTGTAATTGTAAATGGGATTGTTTGCTTAATTTCTCTTTCTGATAGTTTGTTATCAGTCTATAGAAACACAACAGATTTTCATGTACTAATTTGTATCCTGTAACTTTACTGAACTTTAAAATTAGTTCTAACAGTCCTTTTGGTGGAGTCTTTAAGATATATATAATGTTATCTGCAAATTGGGACAGTTTTATTTCTTCCTTTTCAATGCGAGTGTCTTATTTTTTTCTTGCCCGATTGCTGTGGCTAGGACTTTCATTGTTATATCAAATAAAAAACTTTCAATATTATGTAACAAGAGTGGACATCCTTGTCTTGTTCGCGGTCTCAGAGGAAAATCTTTCAGGTTTTAACTATTGAGTATGATGTTAGTTCTGGGCTTGTCATATATGGCCTTTATTATATTGAGGTACATTCCTTCTATACTCACTTTGTTGGGAGTTTTTGTCATAAATGGGTTTTGATTTTGACAAATGCCTTTTCTGCTTCTTTTGAGATGATCATGTGATTTTTATCTTTCATTTTATTGATATGGTGTATCCTGTTATTGATTTGTAGATGTTAAACCATTCTTCCATCTCTGTAATAAATCTCACTTGATTATTGTGTTTTATACTTTTAGTGTGTTGTTGAATTGGGTTTGCTAATATTTTGTTGTGGCTTTTTACATCTCTGTTCATTAGGGATATAGGCCTGTAATTTTCTTTTCTAATAGTGTCCTTGCCTGGTTTTGGTATCAGGGTAATGCTGGCCATGTAAAATGAGTTCAAAAGCATTCTCTCTTATATTTTTTGTAAGAGTTTGAGAAGGATTGGTATTAATTCTTCTTTAAATGTTTGATAGAATTCACCAAAAGCTATATTGACTTGGACTTTTGTTCGTTGGGAAGTTTTTGATTACTGATCTCCTTGCCAGTAATCCTTGTTTTCAGATTTTCTATTTCTACATGATTCAGGCTTGGTAGGTTGTATATTCCTAGGAATTTATCCATTTCTTTTAGGTTGTCCAATTTGTTGGTGTATAATTGTTCATAATAGTCTCTTATGATCTTTTGTATTTCTGTGGTATCAGTTTTAACATTTTTTTATTTCTGATTTTTTTTTGTTTTATTTTGAGTCATCTCTTTTTTTCTTGGTAAGTCTAACTACAGGTTTGTCACTTCTGTTTATCTTTTCAGAGAACCAATTGTTACTAATTAGCACCTTTTCAGCTTAAAGAAATCCCTTTAACATTTCATTTAAGGCTAGTTTAGTGATGATGAACTTTAACTTTTGCTTGTCTGGAAAACTGTCTCTCTTCTTCAATTCTGAATGTCAATTTTGCCAGGTAGAGTATTCTTAGTTCGGAATTTTTTTCTTCTGGCACTTTGAATATATCATACCACTCCCTTCTGGCCTGCAAAGTTTCTGCTGAAAAATTTGTTGATAGACTTATTGGGGTTCCCTTGGATATAACGAGTTCTTTTTATCTTGCTGTTCTTACGATTCTTTCCTTCTCTTTAACTTTCGACATTTTAATTGCAGTGTACCTTGGTGTGGGTATCTTTGGCTTCTTCATTTTGGAACTCTCTGGGCTTTCTGGACTTGGATACCTTTTTCCTTCTCCAGATTAGGGGAGTTTTCAGATATTAAATAATTTTTCTGCCTCTTTTTCTCTTCTCTTTTTGAGACCCCTATAGTGCGACTGTTACTCTGCTTAATGTTTTCCCATAAGTTCCTTAAGCTATCATTTTTTTTTCATTTTTTTCTTTTTGTTGCTCTGAGTGAGTGACTTCCATTGCTTTGTCTTCAAGTTGCTGATCCTTTCTTATACTTTATCTCTTCTGCTGTTGAACCCCTCTAGTGTATTTTTCAGTTCACTTTTTTTTTCTGCAGCTCTGTGACTTCTGTTTTGTACTCTCTTATATTTTATGTCTCTTTGTTGAAGTTCTTACTGTGTTCATTCTACTCTTGAGTTTGGTGAGCATTTTTATGACCATTTTTTGAAATCTTTATCAGGTAAATTACTAATCTTTGTTTCATTAAAGTGTTTTTCCCCCTTTTAGGCTTTATCTTATTCTTTTTTTGAACATATTTCTTTGTTTGTTCATTGCAATTGACTCTCTGTATTGGTTTGTATTCTTTAGATGAAACAAATACCTCTCTCTTGAAGGGTTGTCCTTGTGTAGGAGATGAATTTTGTTGTTCAGCCCTGCCCTGGTTTTTTGTTGTTTCTCAAACCTTTGATATTGTAAAAGCAACCTATTTTATTTTTAATAGCTCCTAGTAGTTGAGGCTGTGCCAAGACCTGTTAGTGTCTCAAAGGAGAGGATCTTACTTAGCACCTAGAATGAAGCCGATTGGAAGCCAGACCTTCAGACAGCATCTTTTAAAGTATGCAAATATATAAAGTCCTATGGGACCACAAGCATAAGTCCCACTGGCCACCAGAGCCAGGAGATCTGGATGTGTCCCTTAGGGTCAGTCACAGAAATAGAGGTGCCAGACAAGTGTAAAAGCTCTTTTCTGGGAGATTCTGGTGAGGTGTAGTGAAGCAGAGGGAAACTGTAAAGATGGTAAGCATTGGACTTGTTCCCTGAGAGTAACTCCTAAGGCCCCAGTGTGCCAATTCTGAAGTTTCCCCACAGACTGAAGCTCCAGGACAGACAAATAAGGCCTCTGTCATAGAAAGACTGGGGATGTGTTTCAGTCTGTTGTCTTTGCAGTGCCCTAGGTGGAACCTTGACAAGAACTTTCTCTCCAGTTGTTACAGTCTTGTGAGACTCAGGCATAAAAGCCCTCCTGGCCACCAGAACCAGGTGGCTAAGGGGTGTCCCCTGAGTGGCAACACAAAAACTAGGGTACCAGATATAAAAAACAGAGCACCAAGCACATGTAAGTGTCCCACTCCAGGAAATACTGGTGCTTTGGAGGATAGCAGAGAGAGAGAGCATGAGGATAGTTCCTACTCTGTGAGGTTTCTGGAAAGGATTACAGTCAGTCTTCAGATTTGTGTTTAATTAGAATCCTGCCTCTCAGGCTGCATCTATGATGATTAGCTAATAGGCCTCTTTCATGAAGAGACTGAGCTCCTGGATCTATTGTTTCTTGCTGTATCTTGGAAGTGGTAGCTATTTAAGGACTCTTTTTCTATAGGTTACAATCCTGTGGGACCCATGAGTGTAAGTCCCACTGGCCATGAGAGCCAGGCCATGTAGAGATCTCCCCTGGAATCAGCAGCAAAAATTAGGGCACCAGACAAAGGTGTAATCTCCTTTTTTGGAGATACTGGTGAGCTGGAGTGAGGCAGAGGGGAGCACAAAGATGGTGTCCACTGGCCTTTGTTCCCTGAGAATGCTTTCTTAGGCCTCTACATATGTGTCACACCAGAAGTTTGCCCCTCAAGTCAAACCCTGGGCCAGCAAATAGTCCTCTTTTACAGAAAGCCCAGAGATATGTCTCAGTCTGTTGTTTGTGCAATGTCCAGAGGTGGTAGCCTATAAGGAACTGTTTCCATAGGACCCAGGAATGCAAGCGCCCCCCTGGCCTTCAGAGCTAGGCGACTAAGGGGCATTCCCTGGGTGATAGGTACACAAATCAGTGTACCAGAGATGTGTAAAAACTCCCTTCTGGGACATACTGTGCTCTGGAGTGCAGCAGAGGGACAGCACAAAGATGGTGCCTGCTGGCAGAGGAGGACTGTAGAGATGGCACCCTCTGGAAGAAGAAAAGAAAGATTGTGTGTGATGGCTAGAGCAAGGCAGAGGGAGAGCATAAGATGGCATTCACAGGAAAAAAAGAAAGATGGTGCCTTAGGCTAGAGCAAGGCTGAAGGAGAACATGAAGATGGTGCCCAACAGTTTCTGTCCGTGGAGAATGTTTCAGAAGTCTCTTAGATGTGTGTGTTAAATTAGATGCCTGCCCCTCAGTTCAATGCATTAATATAAGCAGGTGATCCTCTTTCACGTAAACTAAGTCAGAGCACTCTTGGCTACCTCTGAGTTGGGTCCTGGTTTGAGTGAGTCCAAGTAAGTGAGCCCTTCAAGAGCTGTTTCTCAGATCACTACAGTCTTGCAGGTCTCATGGACATGAGCTCTGTTGTTTTTCAAAGCCAGATGTTTTGAGGGCTCACCTTTCAGTTATAGATCTTAAAAGATGAGGTGCCTTATGTGGAGTTCAAACTTTTTGTTTCTCAGGGTTTGAGTTCCCTCTAGATTTTAGGTCACTGCACTGGAGGTGGGATATATGGTGAGATTTTGTCCCAGCTTCTCCTACCCACTTCCATACAGTTTTCTTCTCATATTCCTGTGTAGTTGTTGCTCAACCAGCAGTTTTTTTTCAAGAGGAAATTGTTCCATGTGTAGTTATAGATTCAGTGTGTCTATGGGAGGAGCTGAGTTCAAGAACTTCCTAGGTCACCATCTTGAACTGGAACCCATTCTTTTCCTTTTAAAAACATTAATTTTTATATTTAAACAATTTCAAACTAATAAAAATGTTGCAAGAATAGTACCAACCAATATGAACATTTTTTTTTTGCTGAGAAACCTCATCCAAGCTTTGTTGATTATTCTATAATATCTTAAAAACAAAAGCATTCAAGCTAAGATCAAGTATTGCACCCATATCATATTGCTCAATTTTCCTCGAATCTGAATCAGTTTTTCAGTCTTTTTAAAAAATATCTTCTCTCTCTCTCTCTTTTTCCCTGAGATCCTTAAGGTTATCATTGACCAGTGGCCAATTTTTATATGAATTTCTTTCTGGGCTTGGAAGTTCCAAGATCATTCTGATGTTGCAAATTTGAAACCCTAATCAGCAAGAGCACAGACCATGATTACAAATCCTCTTGGAGACTATTTTTTGGAGGCACCTAATTTAACACATACATCTAAGAGACTTCTGAAACATTCTCAAGGGACAGAAACTGGTGGGTGCCATCTTCATGTTTGCAGAACTTTGCAGAATTTTATGTCAGGGTAGGGCCTGAGGAGGAGTGCATAGTTTTAATTTCTGTTTACAATGAGAGACCAAAGTTAATCTCTGGTTACCATATGATTTAAACATTCAAATACCTTCCTCATCCAACCCTCTCCCCTCTGAAAACAGGGTCATATTTTGTGCTCCTGGCTTTGGTGTTCAGTTCCTTCTATATTTCTGCTACCTAAGTATTTTCCTATATTTTTTGTAAGTTCAAGTATATACTAAAATATTTTTTTTAGCACTTTAGGTATTTGTAGTGGATGAGTTTTCATGTTATCCATTCAGCCTTTATTAGTTAGGAATTGATAGTGTTCAAGACAAGTAACAGAAACCTAAGTATAGTGACTTACCAAATTGGGATTTATTTTCTCACCTACTAAGAAGTTCAGAGGTAAGCAGCTTTCTGTGTTTCTATTTTCCTATTCTCAGCATGTAACTTTCATCCCTGTATCTCAAAATGGCTCTCATACTTCTAGGCAACACATATGTCTTCAAGGCAGAAATAGGATGAAAGATAAAAGCAAAAGATGTTTGCCAACCGAGTCTGCTTTCTTTCTTTTTTAAATCAAGAAAACAGCTTATTTATAAGCCTCGCCAATCAAACTTTTATTTATATCTCATTGACCAGACCTGGGTCATTTGGTTCCTTATAAATGTGATAGAGTTTGGTAAATGCAATGTGCTCTATTAGAAAATACTCATATTTTTCAATAAGCCATGTTGTCGTTCTGAACAAAATGGGAGTACTATTAGCAAGGAAGAAGAGGAGAATAGTAATAGAACAAGTAATTACAATATCGGCCATGCCTACTGAATGGCAGGACTGAAAGTCTCCTGTGCTCTTTCTACTATACTGCAACTTCCTTTTAGTTTTTAGATAGATGAACAGGGCTGACAACATAACTTGCAGGGCTAAGTGCAGAATGAAAGTATGGAGCCCTATGTTGAAGAAGCAGGAGAAAAGTGCCATTAAAAGGTACTAAAATAAGAAAAATTTTTTTCCTTTCTTTTATGTTCTCTCAACTTTTATAGTATTTTAAAATTTGCTGCTTAGTGTCATTCTAAGCAAAGAAAAATTAAAAGTTAGTTATTAGCATGAAATTTACTATACATCCTTTATATTTTACAATGCAAGTTTTAAAATGCAAATATAAGAGCTTTTAACATGTATGCATAATCATTGAAATTACACATTTTATATTTCATATGTGTACGTGCATCTGTATTTTGTTCTTACCAAAATACTGAAAATGCTGCTCAAGTCTAACACCATCTTTAAAATTTTATTTTACTTAATGCCATTGCGACAACGTGGATGGACCTCGAGATAATCATGCTAAGTGAAATAAGCCAGACTGAAAAAGTTGAAAATCATATAATATCACTTATATGTGGGATATAAACCTAAAAGCAACAAATGAACAGGACAAACAGAGACTTAAGGACATGGACAATGGACTAGTGGTAACCAGAGGGTAGTGGGTAGGGGAGGAGGGGAGAGGTGGATGGGGTAAAGGGGATCAAATATAAGGGAGTAGGGGGAGGGTGAAGTGGGTAAAGGGGATCAAATATATGGTAGCTGAAGGAAACTGGACTTCCGGTGGTAATCACACAATAGGATATATAGATGTCAAACTATAATGTACACCTGAAAATTATATAATTGTTTTAACCAATGTTACCCCAATAAACTTAATAAAAAATAAAATAAAATTTTATTTCCCTTTTTTCACATTTAAAAAATTATTTTATTTTTTATTTGTCAATTACAGTTGAAATTCAATGTTGTTATATTAGTTTCAGGTATACAGCATAGTGGTTAGACATTTATATAATTTATGAAGTGATTCTCCCTAGTCTAATACCCAGCTGGTACTATACAGTTATTACAATATTATTGACTATGTTCTCTGTGCTGTACCTTATATACCCATGACTTTTGTAACTACCAATTTCTATTTCTTAACCCCTTCACTTTTTCACCCAGCCCCCAAAGCCTCCTCCTATCTGGCAACCATCAGTTTGTTCTCTGTATCTGAGTCTGTTTCTGGTTTGTATGTTTGTTTATTTTGTTCTTTAGATTCTACTTATAAGTGAGATCATATGGTATTTGTCTCTCTCTGTCCAACTTATTTCACTTAGCATAATACCCACTAGGTCCACCATATTGTGGTAAGATTTCATTTTTTTTTAATGGCTGAGTTATATTCCATTGTATATATCTATCACCTCTTCTTTATACAATCATCTGTTGATGGGCACTTAGGTTGCTTCCATATCTTGGCTATTGTAAATAGACCTGCAGTGAACATAGAGGTTCATATATCTTTTTGAATTAGTGTTTTGGGTTTCTTCGGATAAATACCCAGGAGTGGAATCACTGGGCCATAAGGTAGTTCTACTTTTAATTTTTTGAGGAACCTCCAAACTGTTTTCCATAGTAGCTGCACTAATCTTCAGTCCCACCATCAGTGCACAGGGATTCCCTTTCCTCCACATCCTTGCCAACACTTGTGGTTTTTTGATTTATCAACAATAGTCATTTTGACAAGTGTGAAGTTGTATCTTTTCATGGTTTTAATTTGCATTTCTCTGATGACTAGTGATGTTGAGCATCTTTCCACATATCTATTGGCCATCTGTATGTGCTTTTTGGAGAAATGTCTATTCTGATCCTTTGCCCATTTTTTAACTGCACTGGTTTCTTTTTGGTGCTGAGTTGTATGAGTTCTTTAGTTATTTAAAATTTTAACACCTTATCAAGTGTATCATTGGTGAATATCTTCTCCCATTCAGTAGGTTATCTTTTCATTTTGTTCATGGTTTCATTTGTGGTGCAAAAAATTTTTAATTTGATGTAGTCCTATTTCTTTATTTTTTCTTTTGTTTCCCTTGCCCAAAGAGATATATCAGGAAAAAATATTACTAAGAGCAATGTTAGAGAGTTTACTGCCTATATTTTCTTCTAGAAGTTTTATGGTTTTGAGTCTTACATGTAAGTCTTTAATCCATTTTGAATTTATTCTTGTATAGAGAGTAATAAGATGGTCTAGTTTCATTTTTTTTGCTTGTATCTGTCTAGTTTTTCCAACACTATTTATTGAGTCGACTGTCTATACCCTATTGTATATTCTTGCCTCCTTTGTCATAGATTAAATGAGCATATAGGTGTGAGTTTATTTATGGACTGTCTATTCTGTTCCATTGATCTATGTGTTTGTTTTATGCCAGTATCATGCTGTTTTGATTACTAAAGCCTTGTAGTATAGTTTGATATCGGTAGCGTGATACCTCCAACCTTTTCTTCTTTCTCAAGATTGCCATGGCTCTTCAGGGTCTTTTATGGTTCCATATAAATTTTAGGATTATTTGTTCTAGTTCTATGAAAAATGCTGTTGGTATTTTGATAGAGATTGCACTGAATCTATTGATTGCTTTGGGTAGTATGGGCATTTTAACAATGTCAATTCTTTCTATCCATGAGCATAGTATAGTATATGCTCCCATTTGTTTGTACCTTCTTCACTTTCTTTATTCAGTGTCTTATAATTTTCCAAGTACAGGTCTTTAACCTCCTTGGTTAAATTCATTCCTAGGCATTTTATTGATTGATTGATCGATTGATTGATTGATATAATTGAAATGGGATTGTTAATTTCTCTTTCTGGTCATTCATTATTAGTGTATAAAAGTGCAACCAACTTCTGAATTTTAATTGTATATCCTGCTACTTTACTTAATTCATTTAACAGTTCTAATAAATTTTTTTGTGGAGCCTATGGAGTTCTCTCTATATGGTATATCATCTGTAAATTATGACAGTTTTACTTCTTTCTTTCCAATTTAGATGCCTTTTCTTTCTTTTCTTGTCTGATTTCTGTGGCCAGGATTTCCAAACTATGTTGAATAAAAGTGGTGAAAGTGGACATCCTTGTCTTATTCCTGATCTTAAGGAAAATGCTTTTAGCTTTTCCCTGTTGAGTGTGATGTTAGCTATGAGTTTGTCATATCTGGCCTTTATTACAATGAGATATGTTCCCTTTATTCCCACTTTGCTGAGAGTTTTTATCATAAATGATGTTGGATTTTGTCAAATGCTTTTTCTGAATCTTTTGATATGATCATATGATTTTTATCTTTCATTTTGTTTATGTGGTATATCACATCAATTGATTTGTGAGTATTAAAGCAACCTTTGAATCTCAGGAATAAATCCCACTTGATCACAGTGTATGATTTTTTTTTTAATGTATTGCTGAATTCAGTTTGTTACAATTTCATTGAGGATTTTTGCATCTATATTCATCAGGGATATTAGCCTATAATTTTTTTTGTTGGTGATGTTTTTTGTTTTTAGAATCGGGGTGATGTTGGCCTCATCCTCAAGTTTTTTGGAATAGTTGGAAAAAAACACGGGTTAATTCTTGGAAAAGTAAAATTCATCTATGAAGCCTTCTAGTCCAGAACTTTTGTTTGTTGGGAGTTTTTGATTACTGATTCAATTTTGTTAGCAGTAAAAGGTTGGTTCAGATTTTCTTGTTGATTTGGCTTGGAAGATTGTGTGTTTCTAAAAATTCATCCATTTCTTCCAGATTGTCCAACTTGGTGGCATATAATTGTTTGCAGTATTTTCTTATAATCCTTTGTATTTCTTGTTTCACTTGTCACTTTTCTTCATTTCTTTCTGATTTTATTAATTTGGGTCTTCTCTCTTTTTCTCTTGATGAGTTCGTTAAAGGTTTATCGATTTTGTTTATTTTTTAAACCCATCTAGTCTAGTGTGTCATTAAAGGCAGGTGCTTCCTTTTTGTTTTTTTGGCCAGGAAGATCTGCCTATTGGTGTCATGAGTTGTTAAAGTCCCCTACTATGATTGTATTATTGTTGATCTTTTTATGTTGGTCAATAAATGCTTTATACATTTAGGTGCTCCTATGTTTGGTGTATAAACGTTTACTTGGGATATATCCTTTTGATGGATTGATCACTTTATCATTATGTAATGTCCTTCTTTGTCTCAAATTATAGCGTTTATTTTAACGTCTATTTTGTTTGATAAAGTATTGCTAACCTAGCTTTTTTTTGTTTGTTTCCATTTGCATGAAATATCTTTTCCTGTTTCTTTCCTTCAGTTTGTGTGTGTCTTTCGATCCGAAGTGAGTCTCTTGAGTATAGCACATGTATGAGTCTTTTTTTGTTATCCAGCTACTCTATGCCTTTTGATTAGAGCATTTAATTAATTTACATTTAAAGTGATTATTGATAAGTACATAGTTATTGCCATTTTATTTTTTATATTTATGTTCTCCTCTCATCTTTTTCTTAAAGAAGTCCCTTTAATATTTCTTGTAAAACTGGTTAGATGGTGGGAATTCCTTTAGTTTTTTCTTGTCTGGGAAGCTCTTTATCTCTCCTTCAATTTTAAGTGATAGCCTTGCTGGGTAGAGTAGTTTTGGTTATAGGTTCTTGCTTTTTATCACTTGGAATAGTGGTAAAATATTTCCTGTCAATCCCTTCTGGCGTGTAAGGTTTCTGTTGAGAAATCAACTGACAGACAGTCTTATGGGAGTTCCCTTGCTAGTTGCCTTTCTCTTGCTGATTTTAGGGTTCTCTCGTTTTCTTTACCCTTTGTCATTTTAATTATGATGTGTTTTGGTGTGGGCCTGTTATGGCTCATCTTGTTTGGGACCCTCTGTGCTACCTGGGATGTATGTTTCTTTCCTTTGTCAAGTTAGGAAAATTTTCAGTTATTATTTCTTCAAATAGGTTCTTGCTACCTTGTTCTTTCTCTTCTTCTTTGTGAATGTTGTTATGCTTGTTGTTGTCCCAGAGGTCCTTTAAACTTTTCTCATTTTGGGGGGGATTCTTTTTTCTTGTTGCTGTTTGATTGGGTGCTTTCTGCTACCTTGCCTTCTAAATTGCTGATTTGATTCTCTGCTTCACCTAATCTGCTGTTGATTCCTTCTAGTATATTCTTCATTTCAGTTATTGTGTTCTTCATTTCTAACTGGTTCTTTTTTATGGTTTCCTACGTTAAGTTTCTTGAGCATTCTTATAATTAGTATTTTGAACTCTGTATCTAGTAAGTTGCTTGCCTCCATTTTATTTAGTTCTTTTTCTGGAGTTTCCTCCTGTTCTTTCACTTAGGACATGTTTCTTTGTTTCCTCATTGTGGCTGCCCCTCTGTGTTCATTTCAGTGTGTTATATAGATCTACTATGTATCCCAGTCTTGACTGGTGGCCTTATGTAGTAGGTGTCTTGTGTGGCCCATTGGCACAGTCTCCCTTATGACCTGTGCTTGGTGCTCCTGTAGTATTCCTTGTGTGGATTGTGTGTGCCTTCTTGTTGTAGTTGAAACTTGATTGCTATTGGCATGTCAGTGGGTGGGATTGACTTTCAAACTGACTGACTATGAGGATTGGCCATGCCCATTGCATATGAGCTGCTGTGTCGGAGCTGAATTCACATGGAGGATTCACCCCAGTGGGCTTATGTACCTGTTGAGACCATTTTTTGGAATGCTGCTTGTGAGACTAATCAGGTGGTGTTCTATTGTAGTCTCAAGCTAGCTTCCAGGTATTTTGGTTCTCGGGCCTCTCAGGAGGAACTCCTATGCAGGCCGAGATTAGCTGCTGTCTGTAATCAGCCCTGGTTTACCTGGGAGGAGCTACAAAGCTACCTGCATTTGGTTGCTACCTATGTCGAACCTGGGGGCATATGGGAAAGGCAATGCTGCAAACCTAGGTCAGCTGCCACTAGCACTGGGCCTGGGGCAGCTCAGCAAAGGCACAGATCACCCCCGAGGCCTGATATCGCCTGCTGGCTGCCCGTAAATTTCAGCCCCTGAAAGAGCCTCAGACAGTACACGAGTTGGGTGAGGTGGGGTCCCATGGTGTCGCCAAGGTGGGGTGAGTGGTCTTTACCAGATTAAGGTAGATTCAGGTTTGGTGACAGTACTGAGCCTAGGGCTACTTGCAAAAGTCTCAGAGCCTACTGAGGCCAGATTCCGGCTGCCTAGGTCCCCCAGACCCTATGATTTGTTCAAGAAAGTCTGCAGCAGGGGTTGGGGTTGGTTTCTAGCCACTGAAAATGCCAGGACACATGCAAGCCAAGACCAGTTTTTGCTCCTGAAAGAGCCTGCTGTGGTGTGCCAGGAGGGGCTGATTGCCGGGTTGCTGAAAATGCCTCCAGTAGGGCATGGATTGGGCGGGGTGGGGTTCTAGGAAGTCACCAGGGTGGAGTGATTGGGGTTTACCAGACCAATGCAGATTCAGATTTGGCTGTGTTGGGGGAGGGATTAGCATAGGAAAGAGCACCTACCTGTAGGCTACACAGGAGGAAGTTTCAATGCAGAGATGATGGTGACTGTCCTTTCAGCCCTTGCCCTGCAGCCACACAACTCAGTCTTTCCCTGTATGTCTCTAGTACTTCCTGAGTCACTATCCTTCCCCTGGAGGCCAGGGTGAGTGCCTGCGAGTGAATGAGTGTGTGTGCAGACTCTTTAAGAGGATGCCTGGTTTTTTAGTAACCATCCTTCTCATCTCAACAGGCAGAATCCCTATTGATTTTCACAGCCAGTTGTTGTGGGGACTACTCTTCCTGGCACTGGAACTCTGGACTGGGCAGCCTGGTGGGGTTGGGGCCCCTCAATACTCTGGTGGGACCTCCATAGCTGATATATCCCTCCCAGTTCTCAACCACTGCATGTGAGTGCGAGGTCAGCCCATTTGGTGTCTCTGCCCCTCCTATCATTCTCAATCTGGCTTCTTCTCTACATTCTTAGTTATAGGAGTTCTGTTCAGCCACTCATCAGATGGTTCTCCAGGTTGATTGTTTTTTAATTTAGTTATAATTTTAATGTAGTCATGGGAGGAGGCAAGCACAGTGTTTATCTACTCCACCATCTTGCCCAGAACCCCCAAAATTTCATTTTTTGATATATGTGTATTCTACCAATATTTTCTACCTTTGACTTACTGATGAGTAGGGAAAGAGTGAAAGGAAGAGCAACTATGGGTTGCCCTTTCCTTCTGTCGTCATTTTCAGTATAAGTGGTTGGCAGCTTCTATGTACACTTACCTTGTACTCTCTTTGGTGTGCTGGAATTCTTTATTCATGGCATATTGTGAACACTATGTGAATGGGGCAGCAAGGATCAGCAGCAAACATATATTTCAAAATGCCAATGTGAAAATATCTCTACAATATATTAATAAAAAATGCAAGGTGCGGATAGGTCTTTTTGTGTAAATAGAAAAGGAATGTATTTGCTTCATATATATAAGTACATTGTATATGCATAACTTTTTACAGAAAAAAATTTAAGAAACTATAGTCGTTATCTTTTTGGAAATGGTATAGTGAAGTGTGAACAGAGGTCTTCACTTTTTATTTTGTATCTTTATTGCGTGGGTTTTCTCTTTCTATATATAACATTTTTCCACATTTTTATTTGTTTTGAATTTTAGTGTAGCAATTTTGTTGATTTAATACATATGATATATATTAATTAAAAGTATCCAAACAATATTGATGAAGAAGAAACAACCAACAACCCAAGTACTACTACCTAGAAATAGCCAAGGTTAACACTTGGTGAAGATCTCTTTCTATATAAATACAGATGAAGAATGAGTGAGAGAGATAGAGAAAGAAAGAGGAAAAAAAACAGAGAAAGAGAAAGTTATCAAATATTAAATTAAATTTACTTGAATTTAACAGAAACAAAAAAGTTGAGTGAAAGATGAATAGCTAAACCTCATATTATTTCTTCTGCATAAGAAGTATTAGATCCTAGAAGATCTGTCTTAGAGTCATTTGGGGTGAGATTTTTTTTCTTTCTCTTTTTTCTAAACTACCTGTTTCAATCTTAACTTATTATATTAAAGATGAGATAATGACAATTCATTTTTTCATCTTTCCTTTGTCTTCCTATGAACTTATATTACTTATATTATTTTCAATATTTAAAATAAAAATATTTTAGTAGAGAATTAGAGAGTCAACATTAATGTCCCATATTATTGGAGAATGTAGGAAAACAAGCACTCTTATACACTGTTGGAGAAAGTATAATTGATAAACATATTTGGAATGGTAACGTTCATATTTCTAAAAATTTTATTCTTCAACCCAGCATTTCTATTTTTGTAGGAATCTATCCAAGCTTGTACAAAGATATTCTTTGCAATACGAATTTTAATACAAAAAGCTGGAAATAACTTAAATGTTAATCAATAAGGAAATGGTTTTATGATTTGTAGTATATTCATAATGTAGAATGCTATACAATTGGTAAAAGATTATGGAGATAAACGTGTACTAAAATGGGAAAAAATCTATATTGTTAAGAGGGAATAAAAGCAAGTCATATAACATACCTACAGTGTCATTCTATTTATTATAAAATAATATGTATGTACACATATTCATACACCCACTTTGGTACAGAATGGTATATATAGAGGAAACAAAGAAAAGAAAGGGACCGTGAGGACAAAGAAGAATTTTCACATGTATACTTAAAAGCTGCATTAGTGTTTTATAAAAGGAATTATATACATTGTGTAAAAAAGGAGGAAATCTAAAAGAACTCAGTCTCTTCTCAAAAATTTAATATTTGAGAAGGGATCTAATTTTATCTAGGATTTCATGTTTAATAATTGATATAATGATTAAATCTGCATTACAGTTCAAATAAAAAAACAAACCAGGTTTTGACACAATCCACATGGCTTGCTGTATTAGCCAACAAGCTAAAACTTTCCTTCACCTCAAAATTATGTAATTTCTTTCCTATTCTTAGGATCCTGGAATAATTTAGTTCACCACACCTTTGATCTTAAGTAAAAGTGCTAGATTACTGGCCATGTTATTCTCTTTCATAGTGTTTCTAGAAATATGTTGCCCCATTTATTCCCATGTTTTCACTGGCAAGACTGAATCCATTGTAAAATAAACTTGATTATAATTTTATTTTATACTTTAGTTATATTACTTTGTGACTTGGGATGAAAACTAAAAGGAAGAGCAGAATAATAAGTTGGGCCACATTGTTGTAATTTAGGTTAATGTAACTCAGAATAGGATTAAACTTCCTATATTGAAAGATACATGTCAATTATTCATTGATGCTTGATGTATGGTAGTAAGGAGACAAAATCACCAAATGAAATGGTATAAGTTTAAACTCTTAAGTTCCCAAAGAAAATTTCCAAGGACTCACGTATCTGTTGTTTATCAATCAGATCAACTAACAAACACCTATTATGGGGAATCTCTATGGTAAATTCAATGGAGGACATCAACCAATATAAGATTATCCCTTCTGTTAAAGGACAGGGCACACATAAGATATTATGGAAAGTCAAATCTAAGAAAGTCTAGGTTTGAAGGTATTCAAGTGGTTGCTATAGAGTTAAGGATATCTGAAGTCTTGCTAAGGAGCACAAAACGTGATCCTTGTGCTCTGAGGGCATATAATCTAGTTTTAATTATATGCAAATAAAACCAGCTATGAGGCTGTATATTGCCAAGTAATAATCGAATAGAACAGATAAGTGCTGTAGAAAGTCACAGAAAGACCACTTTGGTACTCTGCTACTCATGGAGTAGTCAGGCGAACCTTACCGCATGAGACATGAGACATCTAATAATGTCTAGAAGATAGGTGGAAATAATGTAATTAAAGTTTGGGAGAGAATGCTGGGTTAAAGATACAGACTTTGGAGTCACTTGCATAGACGTGATAGACAAGCTTTCCAGGAGATACAGAGTAAGAAGGAAAAGGATTAAAATCTGAAGAAATAGTAAGACACTGTGAAAATAAGAACAGACATTTAAAAAAATTAAAATACAGTCATTAAAATAAAAATCTGGTGGACTGATGAATAGCTCATTAGATACAGATGAAGAGATATTAATAAATGGAAGATTGTTCTAAAGGAAGTTATACAGAAAGCAGCATGACAAATTGGGGATGAAAAGTGTGAAATAAGAAAAATGAGGATAAGTGAGAAAGTTCAATTTATTATCCAACAAGATTTTCAGAAAGCAAGATAAAGGAGGAAAGAGACAGATTTGATGAGGTAATGGTAGATAATTTTCTAGAATTGATGAAATAATGTCTCAAAGTCAATAATCAGGAGTCTCAAGCAGAATAAATAAAAAGTAGTACACCTTAGGCACATTGCAGTAAAATTATAGTACTGCGAAGATGAAGATAAAATCTCGAAAGGAATCAAATATAAAAGACA
>NW_011888803.1:9075630-9079525 GCF_000151845.1 Pteropus vampyrus | reverse complement strand
TTTTAAGAAAAAGAATCATATGCAATATCAAATATTGTACCAGAAAATAAGAACAGGAAATTCCACAGATTTGGATACTGAAAGGCCACTGAATATGCTCCAGAGAATTACTTTCTTAGAAAAGGGAGAATGGAAACAACCTATTGAGCATGGCTTCATCTCCTCCTGTCATTTCTCCTCTGCTATTACAAGAAAGGAAATATCCTTTTTCCCCTCAAAGATCAGTTCTTTCCCCATGTGTCTGGATTCTACTTCTACTTTTTAGGACTCCCTCCCCGCCCTTTAAAAAAAAATTTATCCCTTTTCTTTCCTATATGCATTTTCTCTCTTCCTTCAAATTCTTTACCAGCATTTAACATGCTATGTTGTTCCTGTTTTCAAACTCGTCCTTCAAATTGCTGCATAACCAAATACTGTCTCTATTCACTCTCATAGCCCTTTCCCAACCATTGTCTTATTTATCTCCTTCCCATGACAATCATCTTAAAAGAAATATCTCCTTTAGTCTCTCAGTGTCCGTACCTCCTATTTGCCTCTGAAACTACTCTAATGTAGCTTGTTCCCTCTACAAAAATTATTATTCTCCTTAAGATCACCAGTGATTTCTCTGTCTTGATCTTTTACCATTACTTGGTATTCTGCACCACTTCTTCCTCATTCATCATTTGAATAAGTGTAGCATTTATTCAGCATTTACCAGATGCCAGACACTGTATTAAGTACTCTATGTGCATTATTTCCTTCCTGAAACCTCTCTTCCTTTGGCTTCCATGACAAAAACTCCTCTGATTTTCCTTCTACTTCTCAAGTAGATATTCTCTTTTCTTTGCTCATTCTTATTTCTCTGGCTTTTAATAGATGAAATTCTTTAAGGCATCATCCTTACTCTTCTACTCTTCGCACTTTATGTCACAGATAATTGCTTCCATTCATATACATCTATCTATATACAGATGACTCCTAATTTTATTTTCATTTTATCTATTAATATTTCAGTGCAGAATCTTTAAAAGATAAGAACTCTTGTTTTGGTTAAACATAACCACAATGTAATGATCACATCAAAAACAAAATTGACAGTAATTCCTTAATATTAGCAAATAACTAGTGAGAAACTTCAGTTGTCTCACATATATTATGAAATTTTATACATTTTAAAAATTCAGGTTCTAATCAAGTTACTCTTGATTGCAAACCTTTAGTGGTTTCTCAATATTCTTAGAATAAAGAACAAAATCTATAACCTGTCATATAGACCCTGCATGGTTTTCCTGGCTTAACTACTTAGGCAGATTGATAGAATCAAATTTAGAGATGTAAAATGTTTCACATCTATTTTCTCGAGTTGACATCCAGCTGATAATGTTAAGTCAAAAAAAGAACAGAAACCATCATTATGAAATTTGCATCTTTTGGAGTTTGTTTTGACCAAAAGGATGGAGTTGAGAAATACTGATGAGGGAAATGATACAGGCTTGGCTCAGCTACGGTGGAGATGCTAATGGAAGAGCCTTGATAGACATCACCCTTGGATAGCCTATCAGGTATGCTTCACAGCAAACTCTCAGGGTTTGGGGAAAATCCAACAAAATTGAAATGGTTTTCTTTGTGATCCCTGGATGACTTTTACAAGGACAGACTGCCTAGACTGACCTCTTTGCTGTCTGCTAAAGATGTACAAACAAGACTCAGTCGCCCTAGACTCTAGATTTTTTCTCTCATAAGTACAGTTTTGCTTTTGTCCTTAACAACAGTCTAATGACTGTTTCCCTATATGTGAAAATTTTTGTTTGCAGATAACTAAATGTCTCTAAGTTATTCTTTGATAATAAAAGCTTGGTCTTACTTTCAGATCTGTTCTTTCTCCACTCTTTCTCACATTAATACCTCCATCTACTCGGTTGTTCAAGATAGAAATCTGGGAATATTTTCAATGCTTTCTTGTCCCTCACGCTTGCTCCCTTTCAATATCTAATTCATCACTAAGATATAAATCTACTTTCAAAATACATTTTGACCAACCTCAGAGGTGCCTTCCTTGAGTGGAATGAGTAGCTTAGTGGGTTTAAGAACATCTTCACTTTTCATTAAATTAAACTCTCTGAAACAAATTTTTTTCCTCAAGTCATATACTGCTAATGCTTTCTCTTTAATTATGAGAAAGTCTTCCCCTAATTGCTACAAACTATGAACATACTAGGGAAAATCATGTAAGAACCAACATGATTTCCTTGGTATATTGATGTTATTCCTTTTACCAATATCATATGATCTGACAAGAAAAAAAGGCATTGTAGCAAAACAGACTGTATTGCTAATAGCACTGTTTTGAGGAAATGGGTTCCCATAAGACCAATAAAATGAATTAGAAACACAGCTTTGTCGTTATCTTGATAGTTAATTGGGCATGGGCTGATAACAATTTTTCTGAGCCTCAGTTTTTTAATCTGTAAAACTAAGATATTAACAATGCTTACTTTATATGGTTGCTGTGAGGATTAAATGAGATAATGCGCATAAATGCCTAGTACATACTCAATAAAAGTACCAATTATTAGCATAAAAAAATACAACATGACAGTAACCACTATAGTCGGACCCCAAACCATCAATTGTTTAGGCTATTGAAATACTCTCCCAATTGGTCCTAATTTTTCTCCCTACATTCACATTCATCTCCTTCCATTTCATTTCCCCATAGGTATCAGAGCGTTCTTTTAAACTCATATATTTTATCATATATCTCTCACTGTTTAAATATGTCAAATAGCTTCCACTATACCTGTGATACAACTGTGAATTCTGAATCCTTAACACTGGCCGACTCATAAGTCTCTGCTTATACCTCCGTAAGCTCATCTGGTACTACTGTCTCCCTTGTAACTATAGCCCCACTGCCTTTCATTCACTTCTTTGGGCAACAAACCTTTTCCCACCTCAGGGCCTTCACACATGCTGTTCCCTCTGTCATAAATCTCTGTTGCTATTTATTCTTTGGAAGTTGACTCATATATCGCTTCCTCAGACAGGCCTTTCCTGGACTCCCTACTAAATTAAGGATTCTCTTCTAAAGTTCTTCATTGCTCTAAACACTATTTATAATTTTATTAATTTATATAATGATTTGTTTAATAACATTCCCCACTAGTCTATGAATTCCAAAAGGATAGTGATTATATCTGCTTTTTAAAAATTCTGTATAAATGCCTGGAACATAGCAGGCACTACTTATTTTGAACAAATGAATGAATGAGATAAGGTATGTGGAGGCAGTTAGTACAGTGCCTGACATATAGCCACTACTCAAGTTGATTTTTATTTTTTATTTTAAGGATTTACATTAGATACTGGTCTTTCATTTAAAGAAATGTTATTCTTTTTGAAAAAAAAATTTAAATCTTTTGAGTGACTGCTCATCATTCCACTAGATGTCAGACTAACCTTAAAAGTTAATACTATAAAATTAAAGTACTGTTGTTTATCATTCCAGTGTTCAGTTGAGCTGTTAGATGATTCCTGTATCTTTAATTTAATGGAGACATATAATTTAATGGAGAAATAATAACGATTGTGGATGCTCTGTGATTGTATATCGAGTACCGATAATATAATTCTGTTGTGCTGTAGAAGATTTAAAGAGATCTTGGGTTCTTTATCAAAGTATTGAACTCTATCAGTAATAAAATATTTATGTACTGTAATAATAAGATAATAATAGCTGCTAATATTTATTTAGCACTAACTACATGCCAAATACTTTGTTGAGTGCTTAACTGTTTGGTTTCATTCAATCTAATAAATTAGAACAGTAACTAAAAGTATCTCAATTAATAAAATAATCCTCTGCGATAAATAGTATTACTAACCCCGTTTCAAAAACAAGAGGTTAAAGAGG
>NW_011888803.1:9073960-9074290 GCF_000151845.1 Pteropus vampyrus | reverse complement strand
TTAGAACAGTAACTAAAAGTATCTCAATTAATAAAATAATCCTCTGCGATAAATAGTATTACTAACCCCGTTTCAAAAACAAGAGGTTAAAGAGGTTAAGTAGCTGTTCTTAAAAACACTAAAAGAAATAGTATAGCATATTAAAATTGCTTATTTATAAAAATATTTATTTATGAAAGAATCAAGATATTTTAATAGTGGGAGACTTGTCAACCTTCCTTACTGCTTGAAACTAAGGATTTTGTTTGTGTGACAGCTAAATAAATGATGGTGTTTAGTAGAAAAGATTAGGATGGTAGTGGAAAGAGCATAGATTTAGAATTAGACAGA
>NW_011888803.1:9058527-9073312 GCF_000151845.1 Pteropus vampyrus | reverse complement strand
ACTTGCCCCAGCATCTGCAGTTTATACTGCCTACCAAAGTAAGTATACATTAATGTTGGTTAGTCACGTTTTAGACTATTTCCCTCATTTTGACTCTGTGATATGCCCCTGTATATATCCAGAGCTGGATCAAGATATGTGCACACACAAACTGATCTCTCTAATTAAAGTTTATATTTTTAAAAATTTATAAATTTATTTAATAGGGCTGGAGTGAAATAAACCGTTCTTTTATCTTATAAAAAATATTTAAAATTAGGAAAAAACAAAGAATAATATGAATATAATATTGCTCTGATATAGAATAACTATTGTTAATTTATTATTATATCTTGGATTAAAAAATATTATTTTTTCTTTATTAAATTTATTGGAGTAACATTGGTTAATAAAATTACATAGGTTTCAAGTGTACAGTTCACTAATATGTCATATGTATATTGCATTATGTGTTAACCGCCCAAATTTTAGTTCTCTTCTATCACCTTATACTTGACCCCCTTTACCCTTATCTACTTCTCCCTTTCCACTTTCCCTCTGGTAACTACTAAACTGTTGTCTGTGTTCAGGAGTCTCTGTTTGTCTTGTTCATTTGTTGCTTTCAGTTTTTTATCCCCATATGAGTGAAATCATGTGGTTCTCCACTTTTTCTCTCTGACTTATTTGGCTTAGCATGATAATCTCAAGACCAATCCATGTTGTCACAAATGTCAGTATTTTATCATTGCTTATGGCTGAGTAGTATTCCATTGTATATATGTATCACATCTTCTTCATCCTGTCATCTATTGATGGGCATGTTGGTTATTTCCATATGTTGGCCACCATGAATAGTGCTGCAGTAAACACTGGGGTACATATATCTTTGTGGATAATAGTTTTCAAATTTGGGGATAGATACCCAGAATAGGGGTTGCTGGGTCAAATGGTAATTCTGTTATTAATTCTTTGAAGAACCTCCATACTGTTTTCCATAGTGGCTGTACCAATTTACATTCCCACCAGCAGTGTATGAGGGTTACTTTTCCCCCCACAGCCTCTCCAACACTTGTTATTACTTGCCCCGTTGATGATAGCCATTCTAACAGGTGCAAGGTGGTATGTCATTGTGGTTTAGATTTGCATTTTCCTAATAGCTAGTGAAGTTGAGCATCTTTTCCTATGTTTGTTGGCCATCTGTATATCTTCTTGGGAGAAGGGTCTATTCAGATCTTTTGCCCATTTTTAAATTGGATTGTTTGGTTTTTTATTTGTTGAGTTATATGAGTTTTTTGTATATTTTTAGATATTAACCCCTTATCAGAGATATTGTTTGCAAATATCTTTTCCCATTTAAATAGTGGTTTCTTTATTTCATTGATGGTTTCTTTTGCTGTGCAGAAGCTTTTTAGTTTGATATAGTCTCATTCATTTATTTGTGCTTTCAGTTCCCTTATGTTTGAGGTCAAATTCATGAAAACCTCTCTAAATCCAAGGTCCATGAACTTAGTACCTATATTTTCTTCTATATAAGTTGTTGTTTCAAGTCTTATATTTAGGTCTTTGGTCCGTCTTGAGGTAATTTTGGTGTATGGTGACAGATTGCAGTCTAGTTTCCTTCTTTTGCATATGGCTTTCTAATTTTCCCAGCACTATTTATTGAAGAAGCCTTCCTTTCACCATTGTATGTTTTGGGCTCCTTTGTCGACAATTATTTGCCCATATATATGGGGGTTTATTTTTGGGTTCCCAATTCTGTTTCATTGATATGTGTCTATTTTTCTGCCAATACCATGCTTTTTTGATTGTTTTCACTTTGTAGTATAATTTGAAGTCAGGCAGTGTAATACTTCTGGACTTGTTCTTTTTCCTCAGGATTGCTTCGGCTATTCGGAGTCTTTTGTGCTTCCACACAAATTTGATAATTTTTTGTTTTATTTCTTTTAAGAATGCCATTGGGATTTCGATGGGGGATTGCATTAAATCTGTGTAATGCCTTAGGGTAATAGGATCTTTTTGACTATGCTGATTCTTCCAATCCCTGAACATGGGGTATCTTTCCATTTCTTTGTGTCTTCTTCAATTTCTTTTAATAATGTCTTATAGTTTTCAGTGTATAGGTCCTTCATATGCTTCGTTAGGTTTATCCTTAGGTATTTTATTCTTTTTGTTGCAATTGCAAAAGGAATTGTTTTTTTAAATTTCTTTTTCTGAAAATTTATTGTTTGAGTGCAGGAACGCTATAGACTTTTGTATATAGATTTTGTGTCCTGCAAATTTACTATATTTATTGTTTCTAATAGTTTTTTTGGTGGAGTCTTTAGGGTTTTCTGTATAGAGAATCATGTCATCTGCAAAAAGTGACAATTTGACTTCTCCATTTCCAATTAGTATGTCGTTTATTTCTCTCTCTTGCCTGATTGCTCTAGCTAGGACTTCCAACACTATATTGAATAAGAGTGGTGAAAGCGGACAATCTTGTCTTGTTGCCGATCTTAGAGGAAAGGCTTTTACTTTTCGACCATTAAATACGATGTTAGCTAAGGGTTTGTCATATATGGCCTTTATTATGTTGATGTACTTTTCCTGTATACCTGTTTTATTAAGTGTTTTAATTATAAATGAATATTGTATCTTGTCAAAGGCTTTTTCTGCATCTATTGATATAATCATATGATTTTTATCCTTTTGTTTATGTGGTGTATCATATTAATCGATTCCTGTATGTTGAATCATCCTTGTGCCCCTGGAATGAAGCCCCCTTGATCGTGATGTGTAATCTTCTTAATGTATTGTGTTCAATTTGCTAGTATTTTGTATAGGATTTTTGCATAGGTATCCATCAGTATTGGTCTGCAGTTTTCTTTTTGAGTGTTATTCTTACTAGGTTTTGGTTTCAGGGTAATGTTGGCCTCATAAAATGAATTAGGAAGTACTTCCTCTTCTTCACTTTTTTGGAAAGAGTTTGAAAAGAGCAGGTATTAAGTCTTCTCTGAATGTTTAGTGGAATTCACTAGTGAAGCTATCTGGTCCTGTACTTTTACTTTCTGGTACTGGACTTTTACTTTTGGAGAGCTTTTTGATGATTGTTTCAGTTTCCTTATTGTTGATTGGTCTATTTAAATTTTTCATTTCTTCGTGATGCAGTCTAGCAAAGTTTTATATTTCTAAGAACTTGTCCATTTCTTCTAGGTTATTTTTTTAAATTTTTTATTATTATTTATTATTATTTATGCCTACAGCACCTGGTCTTCCTAGGTCTTCCTAGGTCTCCCACCCAACTACTAACCAGGCCCGACCCTGCTTATCTTCTGAGTCAGATGTCAGGCTTGTTCAGGATGGCATGGCTGTAGACCATGGACCGCGGCTCCACTGGGATGTGAACCTAGGACCTTCTGTGTGTGAAGCAGACATGCTAACCGCTACACAATGGAACCACGTCCTCTTTTAGGTTATTGAATTTGGTGGCATATCATTTTTCATAGTATTCTTGTATGATACTTTGTATTTTGGTGGTATCTGTGATAACTTCTCTTTCATTTCCAATTTTATTTGTATCTTTTCTCTTTTTCCCTAGTGGGTCTAGTCAGGGGTTTCTCAACTTTATCATTTCAGAGAACGAGCTCTTTGTTGCATTAGTTTTTCCATCGCCATTTTGTTCTCGATTTTATTTAATTCTGCTCTAATTTTTATTATTTCCTTTCTGCTGACTTTGAGCTTCATTTGTTCTTCTTTTTCTAGTTTTTTAAGGTGTAATGTTAGGTTGTTTATTTAGGATCTTTCTTGTTTCTTGAGCTAGGCCTGAGATATGAACTGTCCTCATATTACTGCTTTTCTGTATCCCAAAAGTTTTGACATATTATATTTTCATTCTTATTTGTTTCTATGTATTTCTTGATCTCCTTTTATTTCTTCTATGACCTAATCGTTCCTTAGTGGCGTGTTGTTTATTCTCCATGTATCTGTGATTTTTCCTGCTTCTTTTTGCAGTTGATCTCTGGTTTCAAAGCATTGTGGTTAGAGAACATGCTTGGTATGAGTTCAGTCTTCTTAAATTTGTTGAGGTATGAGTTCAGTCTTCTTAAATTTGTTGAGGCCAAACATATGGCCTATCCTTGGGAATGTTTTATGTGCACTAGAGAAGAATGTATAATCTGGTGTTTTGGGATGAAAGGCTCTGTAAATGTTGATTATGTCTAATTGGTCTAATGTGTCATTTAAGGCTGATAATTCCTATTGATTTTCGTTTGGATGATTTATCCATAGCTGTCAGTGGGGTATTTAGGTCATCTACTATAATTGTATTTTTGTCAGCTTCTCTCTTTAGTTCTGTTAGTAGATGCTTAAGAATTATGTCTTAATAATTAAGTAGTTAGTAGCTGATAAGTGTTATGTCTTCTTGATGTATTGGTCTTTTTATCGTTATGAATTATCCATTTTTGTCTTTCATTACCTTTTTTATCTTGAAGTTTATTTCCTCGGACATAAGTACGGCTATACCCGCTTCTCTCTGGATGCCATTTGCATGAAGTATCATTTTTCACCTTTTCACTTTGAGTCTATATTTGTCCTTGCAGCTAAGATGTGTCTCGTGAAGGCAGCATATGGTTGAGTTTTGTTTTTTGATCCAATCTGCTACTCTGTGTCTTTTTATTGGTGCATTCAGTCTATTTATATTTAGGGCGATTATTGAAATATGAGGTTTTCCTGTAGTCATTTTATCTTTACTTTCTGGTAGCTCGGTGTCTCCATTGTTTATTTGTCCTTGTGTTTCTGTTATTTTTATTTGGTGGTGTTTTATGGTTTTTCCCTCTGTTCCCTTTGTTTTATGTTACGTGTCTCAGTTCTGGATTTTTTTTGTGTGTGTGGTTACCATTGAGTTTATATAAAGGAAAGTTATATGTATATACAATAGTTCTTTATTTCCTGCGTGTACCTTATCTCCATTCCCCTTTGCAGATTCGGATCTTTACTCCTTCCCTTTTTTTTAATTTTTGTTGTCTCAAATTATCCCCATTTATGCTGTACATTCATTTCTGAGTTGCAGTAGCTATTGTCTTCTCTTTTTAAAGTGTTTTTTTTTTGTTTTGTTTTTGTTTTTTACCTTTAACAATTATGTAATATTTAAGCTTATAATGCCCTGTTCTTAATTAGGGTTGCACTTTCCTGCTTCTGTCTGCCTGTTAGTCATCTTACTAATAGTTACATATTATTTTGTCTTTTTGTTTCAGGTAGAATGACCCCCTTCAATGTTTTCTATAATGTAGGCCTTATGGAAAATTCCTTCAGCTTCTGTATGTCTGAAAAGTTCTTTATTTCTCCTTCATGTCTAAAGCAGAACTTTGCTGGATATAGTATTCTTGGCTGGTAATTTCTCTCTTTCAACAGTTTAAATATTTGATTCTACTTCTTCCTAGCTTATAAAGCTTCTGCTAAAAAATCTGATAATACTCCAATGCATTTTCAGTTATAAGTTATTGTCTTCTTTTTGCTGGCTGCCTTGAGAATTGTTTTTCATTAACTTTTGACAGTTTTAATATAACATGCCTTGGAGAAGGCCTTTTTGAATTGAGATAATTAGGTGTTCTGTTTGCTTCTTGGATTGGAAGATCTAGTTCTTTCCATAGGTTTGGCAAGTTCTCCTCGACTATTTGTTCGAATAGGCTCTCTGTTGCTTTCTCCTTGTCTTCTCCTTCTGGTATACCCACAATTTATATGTTGCTTTTCTAATGGTGTCAGGTAGTTCTTGGAGAGTTCTTTCATTTTTTTTTTTTCACTCTCATGTCTCTCCATTTGCATCATTTTCAGATTTCTGTCAACGATATCACTAATTCTTTCCTCCATCTAAGTTGTATTCCCTAAACTTACTATTTCATTCTTCATTTCTTTTATTGAGATTTTCAGCTCCAGAAATTGTATTTAATTCTCTTTTTTAAAAAGTTTCAATGGCTTTGATAAAGTATTACTGATATTTATTGACTGCTTCTGAGTTTATCAAACTGTCTGTCTGAGTTTTCTTGCATCTCGTTGAGTTTTTTCAGATGAGCAATCTTGAATTCTCCATCTTTTAAATTGCATATTTCTATATCTTTAAGTTTATTTTCTGGAGATTGTTCATTTTCTTCCTGAGCAGCCTTGTCACCTCGGTCATTCATGAGTTTTGATGGATTATTTCTATGCCTAGGCATTTAGGGGAACTCTACTTTTTAAAGAATGTTTATTATTATTAAGAGTGATCCCTCTTTAGTAGGTTGATAAGAAGTGGTTTCTCTCTTGTTTTCCTGTAGGTGGCACACAGACCTCTTGCACTACCCGGGCCTTCCAGATCTCTATTGCGTGGCAAAAAAAAGATGCCCTCTATTCTCTGGGGAAGTGTATGTTTCCTCTGTGACCAGGTCACCGCAGTCCCAGGGCTCCATTCCCATGGGAGAATGTGGTGGGTAATGGGATTCTGAACCCCTAAAGAGCCCCTGAAGCCCCGGGGCTGCCCCAGCAGCCTCATGTAGTGTTGTGTTCCCTGAGGTACCCCCATGCCTCCCCCAGGATCATCCTAGATGTGTGGGGTTAGGTGGGTTGGGAGAGGCCACTATTATGCCTGTGGTTTTGTTATCCCAGTAATGGAGACTGCCAAGTCTCAGCCTCCTCGCCTCAGTATCTCCACTCTTGTCACTGAGACCAGCTGCAATGTGTGTCTGCCACTCAGAAGCTGTATGCTCATTTCCTGAGGCTACAAACTTTCTGCTCTGTAGCCTGACACTTGCTTCTGCAGTCTCTCTTCTGTCCCCCACCTAGCTATGGGAGCATGTGGGGAGGTGAGCTCTTGGGAGTGTAGGGAAGGGGTCCAGGCTCCAGTTCTCTGCTTTCTAGAACACAGTTGTCACACCTCTGTATTCTGTCTCTGCCCTGGTCTCTGCCCTGATCACTGAGTTCCACCATAGTATATGCTGGCCACTCAGGCAAGAATGCTCAGGGCTACAGAGATGCACGCTGCAACCTGATTCCTCCCCTCTTCCCAAGTCTCACAGGGAAATCCAGGCTGCATCCTTGGCAGCTGTCTCTGCTCTTCTTCCTTTCCTCCTCCCTTGCTTGCCTGATTAACCCACCTTCAGATGTTTCGATGAGCAGATCTCTCAGAAGTGTTTGTGTGTTCGGCTGTGGATGATTCTGTTAGATTATAGCTGTTTAAATTTGCTGTAATTTCAAGGGGAGAGATCAGGGGGACCCCTTATGCTGCCATACTTCTGATGTCACTTGGATTTTTTTCTAAAAGACTGAAACATTAGTAAGTTTAAGCCTTAGGGAACTGGACTAACACGTCCAGTCCCATTAGCCTTTCTACCCTTGGTGAACCTTCCTCTATAAAGGGTTTAATATATCTCCTGGCTAAACAACTTTTAAAATAGTTTTATCTGTGTTTACAAATAAGTATAGTATATTTTGTGTGGTTTTAATTTATGCACATGATGTCATACTATACCTATTTAGAGTTTTCCTTATTCAATACTATATATTTGAAATCTGTTTAATATGGAATAGAGATAAATAGACAGATATAATCAATTTCTTTTAGCTGTTGTCTAGGCCCATCTCATGAATACACTACATTTTATCAAGTCCTCGGGATACGTAGATTGTTTCCTGTTTTCATTCTTAAAAACCATGTTGTACTGAATGTCTTCATATCTCCTGGAACACAAATATGAGAGTTTCTCTAAGGGATATACCTATAAGTGTGTGCATATTATTTTATTTTACTAAATATAACCAAATTGCTTTCATCAAGAAGTCCCTATTTCCTTCTATTTTCACCAATACTTGATAGATATTATTATTAAAAGGAAATAGTATCTTCTTATTATTATGATTGTTTTTTTAATCTTCATTTCTCTGGTTATCTTCAAGACTGAGACTCTTTTCCTAAGGTGATTGGCCTTTTAATTTTCCTTCTTTGTAAATTGGCTGTTCATGTTCTTTGTGCATTTGTTTTGTTGTGTTGTTGATATTCCCCCCTTTTTTACTGAGTCTGAAAATATCTGCTTCCTATTTGACAAAATTTTAGTGTCTGTAAATTGTTTTTTTCTGTCTGCTATCTCAATTTTACATGTAATCAAAATCAAAAGAATTGAAATCTTCTTAATATTGAATATTTAAATACATGAATGTGATGAATTTCATTTATTCAGATCTTTAAAACTGTTTTTTAGTAATATTTTATAGTTTTCTGCATAAAGTTTTTCTGAATTTTTGGTTAGATTCTTTTTCTTAGTTATTTTATTGTTTTGTTCCTATTATGAATGAGAATTTTAAAAATTACTATTTCTAATTTATTTGCTTATAAATAGGAACACTGAATTTCATACATTAAGTTCTCATATTCATATTCTTTTGTTTGCATCTCTCAGGATTTTCTATGAAATTATTATAGTTTTCAAATAGTGACAGTTTTGTCACTTTATAACACTCATAATTATTATCTTGCCTTTTTACATTGCTTAGGGCCTCTAGCATAATATTGACTAGTAGCAATGCTAGCAGGTATTTTCGTGCATTCCTGACTTTAATGAGAATGCTTCTAATGTTTCCTTTAAATTATGATGCCTGGTATAGAATTCTCTGGATACTCCTTAAAGTTCCATTCAAATCTCAATTCTTCACATTTTTCTTTTAAAAAGAATCACACTAGGTAGTTGAATGTATCGAATGCCTTTTGTGCATCTATTAAGATACTAATTTTTCTCATTTAATTTATTAATATGGTGAATTGCATTGATAGTGCCTCTTTTTTGGTATTATTAATAGTTTTAAGTTTTTAGTATTATTAGTTTGTTTGTTTTATTTGGAACTCAGGTACAGAATTCAAATAACAATTATCCTAAATTATTGATACACTATCATCATTGGTCCATAACTCCTCTATTGCAGTAGTTCCCAACCTTTTTGGCACCAGGGACGGGTGCTCCTATGAGAATCTAATGCCTGGTGATCGGAGGTGGAGCTGAGGCTGTGATGCTAGCTCTGGGGAGTGGCTGCAAGTACAGATGAAGCCTTTGATGACTCTCTCATGGCTCACCTCCTGCTGTGCGGCCCAGTTCCTAACAGGACATAGACCCTACTGATTCATTGCCCGGGGTTTGGAGACCCCTGCTCTATTGTACCATTTTACTTATTTATACTTTCACTAATATATTTTATTATTTTAATATATTTTATTTTCATTACTATGTTCCATTTCTCATTTTCTCAAAGGCTTTTACTTTAATATGTTTGTTATGTATCTTGGTAAAATAAAGTGTTATTTTTTGAGTCTATGTGTTAATTTATATAGTCTTGTCTTACAGATCTTACTTTGTGTTTCAACTTGTTTCACTAAATATACATGTTTGTGCTGTATATGTATCTACTGCTTTGGTTCTAAGAGTAGCGTAGTATTCTAGATTATGTACCCATTGCATTTAGTTATCCATTTCCCTAGCTGTGAAGCCCTAAAGTAACTTTCAGCTTTCTGCAACTAAAAAATAACAGTGTGATAAATATCCTCATATAGATTGCCTTTTGAGTCCTGTGCTTATTTCTTTGATGTTCATATCCAGGCGTGTGATTTTTGGAGCATGGGATAATATGTATACTGAATTCATTAAGTACTATCAGATTATTTTCCATAATATTGCTTCGGTTATACTCCTGTCAGTAGAGGATGAGAAATATTATTTCTTTATATTCTTACCTACAATTGGTGTTACTTGATTTTTAATTTTTCATAATCTGATGGATGTTAAGGCATATCTCAGTGTTGTTGCAATTAGCATTTCTAATTCTAGTGCATTTCTCTGATTTTTACAGTTATTTGCCAGTGAGCTTCCCTTTAAATGATTTGCTTACTTATATCCTGTGCCTGTTTTTCTATTGCAGTCACCTATCTCTTTCATATTTCATATTTGCAGCTGTTCTTTGTACATGCCTTATATTATTAACTCCTTAGCAGGTTTTAAATAATGTAAATATCTTCTCTGGTCTGTTAACTGTTAATTTTTCCTATGATGTTATTTGTGAACAGATGTTCTCAATTTTGATATATATAAACCCAGAAGAGTTGGCATTTTTTTCTTTCAACACTTTAAATGTGTCACTTCACCCTCTTCTTGCTTGCATGATTTCTGAAGAGAATTCTACTGTAATTCTTATCCTTTTCCTGGAGTTTTTGACTCTAGATCAGCCACACTGAGCCTGTCAATTCATCATTTATAGATTATGTTCCTACTGGTACTGGGTTCAGTGGCAGGCTTTTGTTTATGGTAAGCTGGGATTCTCTGTATTTGTCTGCCCTTCCAGTTTTGGGAGCAGCAGGTTGTGGCGTGAACTTCATTTCTGATGGATCTAAGAATTGTTGATTTTCAGTTATTCAGCCTTTTTTCTTGCCATGACGATGGGAGTGATGACTTCCAAGCTCTTTACATCATACTGGCATTAATGATTTTTTATAAATTGATTTTGTGTCTGGTAACTTTACAGAACTCTCTTATTAAATGTTTCAATTATTTGTTAATTCTATTGGATTTTCTGTCACCTATAAATAATTACAGTTTTGTAACTTTTCCCTCAATTATTATATCTTCTATTCCTTTTTTTTTCCTTCCTGCATAGGAATCTTACTTTTTTCAGTGACTACTAAAGGTCTAGAAATCATTTCTGAGTATAGCCACCATGTAGATGGGAATAAATTATCTCCTGACCCTTTGAGACTTTAATAATCAGCAATATATATTTTTATGATTTATAGACTCTTAAGTGATTTATTTTCCTTGGAATTTAGAGTTCTTTCTCTATGGCGTCTAATTTCCCATCCCTCCTTGAATATTTAATGCCCTTTTTCTTGATTTTTAAACGATCGGGATTTGGACCTTCAGGTTCAGAATATCAGGTTAATGAAGTTTTCAGATGTTTCATTTTTAATGAAGAATGGTGGTTGAATTATAATATAATTTTATTCATGTATTGAGATGATAATATATTTTTTCTTTTTTATCTGTTAATGTGATGAATCACATTGATTTTCTAATATTAAACCATCTTTGGATTCCTGGGATAAATTCAACATGGCCAAAATATGTTATTATTTTTTATATGTTTTTCTGGCTTGCTTATATTTTTTTATTTTTTTCCTCACTCTTCCAGATGTATCATATAGCTATCTTCCTCCTTTCAGACATTCAAAGAATTTTAGAAATCTTCCTGTCTGTAAGCAAAGGACTTTTTTCTATTATAAACTGCCACTCTCTGCCTCTCTGTCTCTGTCTCTGAAAAAAATCACACCATTGCTATATTAATAGCTTAATTTACATTTTATTAGATAGTTTACAAATTCTGTTGACATGATACAGTTAATTTCTTGAAATGCTCTATGTTGATTCAGATCACTGTTAATGACTGGTTTTCATCATTTCAAGTCCTCATAATACCATCTGCACATCATAGTTTGTGAATTTTTAAAAATTTGTTTATATTAATTAGTTTCAAGTATATAGTATATTTGTTAGATATCTATATAGTTCGTAAAATGATCTCCCAATTGCTCCCTTCCTCCCCGACCCTCCACCTAGCCAATGTATTAATGCTAACTGCATTCCCTATGCTGTGCTCCCCATCCCCGTGACCATCTATCAGCTACTAATTTGTACTCCTTTAATTGTGAATTTTTTTAAATGTAATGTGTCACATTTGGATTTCTCCGATGGTGTGAAAATACTTATTAATTTGTTTAACAAGTATTTATTGACTATCTACTATGTGTCAAGCAGTATTCTAGGTGCTGAGTATACAGCAGTGAAAAAAAATCCCTGCCTTGGTGGAACATTTTGATTTTACTCTTAGGACCTAATAATGGTCTCAGAACATAAGTAGGAGTTTATTGTGATGTTCCACGATTTATACAAAAAGCATTCTTGCTGTCTGTCATTTCATGCCTGGAGTCAAAACTTTGATATACTACTTTTAATCAATTATAATACAGCAAATTTGACCTCTTTACTGCTTTACTGAAAAGTTTTTATTGTCCTTTGATTACGGTTTATGTAAACATAAAGTATTCATTCATAATCAAGAGTAAAACCTAAATAATTCTAGTATAAAATTAATTCTATTGTGGATACATAAATATTTTTCAAATGGTTTGGATAAACTGATTTTGTTGATATAGCAAGTGAATTTGTGGCATACTCTAAAAATGTTTCTTTAAAAGCCTGTAAGTATAAACATGCATCTTCTTTTAACATTGTTAATAAATGGATTTTTCGCAGATAGGAAATGGCATATTCATTTTGATATACATTTAGCAATTAGTATTAACGAACTGAATAATTAGGAAATTCACTTTTGTACATTTTTACAAAGAGTTTTGTAATAGCAGAGAACAGCAAATAAATTCTAAATAACTGTTCATGAAATATGTATAACATTGAATTTTAGTTCTAATATATTTTCTAGCTTAAAATATAGATAAAATCACAGCAAATCCCCAAATTGCAAAACTGATTGCAGAAATTTTGGTACTCAGAGCAGGGACACTGGATTCTTGTGGAGGAATAAACTTGTTTGCTTGCGCTATGTTAGAAATTTCTGAGGTGAGATTGGCTTCATTGATGGTTTGAATTGCAATATATAATTGGGTGCCATTTTCTATTTTAAAAAGTTCTTGTTTAAATTCAAAATTTTCTATTGAGCCAGCCTCCTTGGGTATCAGACTAGAAATATTCACTAAAGTCGCATTGTCAAAATTTTCTTGGAGATCCAGGAGATACTTACTTATTCTTATAATGTAGCTTTTGGCTGAAAAACAAATAGACACTTCATGTATATTAAAATCACTAGGCTGCCTCAATACCACCACACTACCTTACATTTAGGGCCCTATCAGAAATGCAACTAGGTTTTGGTTATGGAAATCCCAGTAGTAATTTGTGTCTGGTTATTCCATCTTCTTTATTTTAAGAAGAAGTACGTGAACAGTTTTTATCTAGCCATCTAATCACAAAAAATTTCATTCAAAATTATATTGCACTAAAAATCAGAATCTAAATTTCTTTTTGTAAATATAAATATAAAGAGCTGAATTCACTTTTAACTTAGAACTAGGAACACAGTAATGTTTGTTTGAGTATAGCAAAGACATTCAGTACCCCACATCTGCATTATTTCTCATTAAGTTGAGAGAGGGAGTGATAGGAAGGGAAAGTAAGAGAGCAGATAAACAAGAGAACAAGAGTGAGAGACAGTGATAAGTATAAAGGGCAAAAGGAGCAGAGAGCCTATGATATGTACTAATTATAATGTGCTTAGGAACCAGGAAGACTTTGATTGGCACCTTAATTCTACTACTTTATAGCTGTGTAACAAAGAATAATTTATTTAATCTTTTTTACCTTCAATTTTGTTATCTGTAAAATAGAGATTCAGTCAGTCAATTCATTCAACAAATATTTATTGAATGCCTACTATTCTAGAAGTGAGAATTATAGATAGTCATGCAGGAAAAGTGTTTAGCACAATGTTTTGAACTTAATAAATATTTGAAGTATTAGCTATTATAACTGTAATTTTATCAAGAAAGGAAAGGAAGATGCTAACATAAATGATTGATTCCAAAATGATTTTAGAAATCTACCAGAGCTAGCAATATAAAAATATGTTTTCACATTATGAAATGCCATAAACAATAAAACATCAAATGTCTCTTTTTGAAGTGATGACTTTTATTTTTTTAATGAAAGGTTGTAGAAGTTATAAGTGTGTGGTAAATTACTGATTTAGTAGTTTTCAAAAAATTCAAGCCCCCTGCCTTCACATTCTAGTTTTTCAATAAATAGACCTTGTTGATCCTTTCTACTACTCTTCACACCCACCCTGTGTTCAATTCTATGTATGTATGTATGTATGTATGTATGTATGTATGTATGTATGTATGTGTGTGTGTATGTATGTATGTATGTATGTATCTATTTATTTATCTATCATGTATCTATCATCTAGCTATCATCTATCTATCTATCTATCTATCTATCTATCTATCTATCTATCTATCTATCTATCTATCATCTATCATGTATCTATCATCTATCTATTCATCCCTCCCTTAATTTAATTCAAATATTCCATTGCAAAATTTTTCTTTCGTGAACTTAATCATATTATTTGATCATATTATTCTCTCCCTGTCATGACTCCCTGGAATGTGCCTCCCCTCCCTATCCAAATTATTTTTATTTTTCAAGGTCTGATACAGGGCCTGACTTCATGAAGTCTTATTCATGTATTTCATCTACCCTAATGCCTCTCTTCTATGATCTCTGATTGCACAAAATGAGTTTCCCAGATTGTTTTATGCATGTTCAATTTATCTTTTCAATTAGATCATATTTTTCTTGAGGGCAGAGACTATCTTTTATACTCCTTTCGTATCAACTATAGTGTGTGGTACTCTTAGGTATGTGTTTGACCTTAATTACTTGTTGGCCAACAATACAGTTATTATGTTCATTCCGCAAATGATGGAATTAGAGAATCATAAAATGCTAGAATTACATCTGTTTGTTTTAGTAATTCTAGGTCATCTGTTCTAATTTAGATATTTGACTACATGAAAATTGGGTCCCAGAGAATTTAAGTACTTCATTTGAGATTAGATAGATATTAACTTATTCTTTAAGATACTAATACTACTTACTTTTGCAATGCCTCAGGGCAACATTTGATAGCAACTACAACCTCTTCCCATTTGTCACAAGGAAAGAGATTAGATTCCACCTATTCTAGG
>NW_011888803.1:9051112-9057912 GCF_000151845.1 Pteropus vampyrus | reverse complement strand
GAAATGAAAGATTAAAAAGCATCTTTTCTATTGAGAATATAGAGTGAGGAATTTATTGTAACCCAGGAGAAGAGTACTGAACATGTGGCTTTTTAGCACTGATAATCCCTGAGGTATTGTGTATATTGATGATACTGCATATTGTTTTCATTTTTCTAACCTAAAAGGAAAATAGCAATTTCGGCATTATCTCAAAAGCATCTACCAGTCTGGCACAATACTGGAATATGGTAGGCATTCAATAAATACTAATGAAATTCAGTTAAATTTAAAGTAAAGATAAAAATGGTTTAAACTTTCTGGAATGAGCGTAATTATTATAAGAAACTTTGAATGAATGAGATATTTGGCCTTGAAGTTTATTCAAACTCCATGACCAAATCTCTCAAACTAGTTGTATTTCTCTGTACGTGATCCTTTCTCTCTTCATGGGATACCTTCACTTACTTGGCTAACTTCTCTCATTCTTCAAGACTTAGGTCAGGGATAGTCTTCCCTGGGAAGCCTTTTAAGATATACTTTGTGGTCTTACCTCCAGCCAGGAATTTGTGGCCTTCCAGTGTGCTGTCATATCCTTCTGTGCTTACAACAGCATATCTCTTATCACATTATGTAAAATAATGTTTACTTGCATAAAGTGTCTTCTGTACTCAAATGAATGTTGCGAATTGGGATAATTTCTTAGGAATCTAATAGTGTTTGAATATTCAAAAAGGTCAACGAATGGATGGAATAGTGCAAGTATAGAAATACTTAGAACAAAATTTTCCTGTTAGAGAGAAAAGAACACAAGAGAAAGCTATTCCCTGTCTTCTCAAAATAATTTCTAAGATGGTTCATATTGTGAGAGGCAGTTTGGCACAATAGAATCTGACAAGAGTGGCTTAGACTTATAAGTTTTTAAATATAGAAATAATTTAGGTCAATTAATTATTTCTTAGTGCTTCAGTTTTCACATCTGAAAAATGGGTGTGTAATGGCCCATTGTAGACACTCCACACATGTTATTTATAAATAGGACATTAGAAAATTCTTAGCAAATGAATGCCAATGGTATTTCCTCCATATATTTAAAAATGTATTATCAAGCTTACCTTTTCCTTCATCAAGGACATTGCCAGGGGCAGTCCATGAAAGTTGAATATGATCATCTTGAAATTTAGCCTCGAGGTCTGTAATTTTACTGGGTGGGAACACGTGAGTATGATCAGTAACAGGAGGAGCTCCTGATACAGTAAATGACCCACCAGAGGTTAGTCTGCTGAAATCTTCTAATTCGGCTTCTACCATGTCATCTTTGAGTTCAGATCTGGATGGGTTCAGTATAATTTTACCTAACAAAGAAAGTAATTTTGTAACTTTTGATATTGCCATATCTATCTTTTAGCTTGTACTCTCATCTTACAGCTGTAGAGGGTTAATATCAATTGATAGCAGACATAGAAAAAGTGACAGCTTTCAGTGGAAATAAAGCTTGTTTTACTGGTGTCATTTTAAAATTGATAAGGAGACACTATGCAATGTTAGAACTATCTTTTAACCTCCCTGTCTTTACTACTCGACTGTAAATTCTTTGAGGACAAGGATGGTGTCTTATTTACCTTTGTAGCTCCAGCATCCAGCACAACGTTTGCCAAATAGGAGATGCTTAATACATTTTTTCAATGTAAATTAAACGAACTGAGGCAGATATTGACAAAACATGTTGTAAGCATAGCCCAATGCTAGATTCATTAACCTAAATATGGTTTTGAAACATGCAGATGGTTTTATAACTAAATACTTGGGTTTTTCAGAGCACCTTATATTTTCAAAGCTTGACACATGTAATTTACCTAAACAAATGACACAGTTCAATTTTAAGGCTGCTTACCATTTTCAGTGTAGCCTGGTACATACAGAGCTTTGTTCTGTCGTTGTCTTAAACTTAGCCTAGATGTGTTTTTTCTTGCCTGGGCGAGTACTTTTAAACTGTATCTACCATTTCCACGGTAATCTTTAAAATATCTTGAGTAGATGCCATCATTCTTGATAGTATCTGCACCTTGATATCAAAATGTAATAATTAGCCAACCGAATAAAAATGACAGTCCCAACTGTTCATGGGTACTAATGATAGCAACCATTTTGAGAGATTGTATAGCACAGTGTATTAACCACTTGAACCCTGGAAGCAAACTGCTTAGGTTCAAAGCCTGGCTTGGTCACTTGCTAACCCCTGACTTTGGAAAAGTCCAATTCATGATAAGCATTTAATTCATATTAGCTATAGTTATTCCTAAAGGAATCTTAACAAAATGAGGAAAATATAACTAAACTAGAGAAAGCACATGCATGCAAACACTGGCATTAATGAAAATAGAATTCTACTCTTAAGTTCCATGGGAAAAGTAAAATTGTGCATAGAATTTAAAGAAGATAAATGTGCTCATGTTTATGCCTAGTCAAGATAACTGAGTAAAAAGTTTAAAAAACATTAAAATTAAATTTAATTCACTTAAAAACATGATTCATTAGCATACATAAGAAAGTTGACTTCTAAGTCATGTGACTGTAGTAGAATTCAGTGGAAGTTGATGCAGATTCTTATTACCTGCACCATTGTCCCAAAGCTCCATATAAGAGTTTTCAACATTAAAGTAGAAAAGAGCTCTTTGTGTCTGTGCTATGTTTGGCTTTAGAATGATTTTTTTCCTTGTATAATGATGATAAAAAGAAATATAGCTTTGAAAAATGCTATATGGGAAATGAAAGATTAAAAAGCATCTTTTCTATTGAGAATATAGAGTGAGGAATTTATTGTAACCCAGGAGAAGAGTACTGAACATGTGGCTTTTTAGCACTGATAATCCCTGAGGTATTGTGTATATTGATGATACTGCATATTGTTTTCATTTTTCTAACCTAAAAGGAAAATAGCAATTTCGGCATTATCTCAAAAGCATCTACCAGTCTGGCACAATACTGGAATATGGTAGGCATTCAATAAATACTAATGAAATTCAGTTAAATTTAAAGTAAAGATAAAAATGGTTTAAACTTTCTGGAATGAGCGTAATTATTATAAGAAACTTTGAATGAATGAGATATTTGGCCTTGAAGTTTATTCAAACTCCATGACCAAATCTCTCAAACTAGTTATATTTCTCTGTACGTGATCCTTTCTCTCTTCATGGGATACCTTCACTTACTTGGCTAACTTCTCTCATTCTTCAAGACTTAGGTCAGGGATAGTCTTCCCTGGGAAGCCTTTTAAGATATACTTTGTGGTCTTACCTCCAGCCAGGAATTTGTGGCCTTCCAGTGTGCTGTCATATCCTTCTGTGCTTACAACAGCATATCTCTTATCACATTATGTAAAATAATGTTTACTTGCATAAAGTGTCTTCTGTACTCAAATGAATGTTGCGAATTGGGATAATTTCTTAGGAATCTAATAGTGTTTGAATATTCAAAAAGGTCAACGAATGGATGGAATAGTGCAAGTATAGAAATACTTAGAACAAAATTTTCCTGTTAGAGAGAAAAGAACACAAGAGAAAGCTATTCCCTGTCTTCTCAAAATAATTTCTAAGATGGTTCATATTGTGAGAGGCAGTTTGGCACAATAGAATCTGACAAGAGTGGCTTAGACTTATAAGTTTTTAAATATAGAAATAATTTAGGTCAATTAATTATTTCTTAGTGCTTCAGTTTTCACATCTGAAAAATGGGTGTGTAATGGCCCATTGTAGACACTCCACACATGTTATTTATAAATAGGACATTAGAAAATTCTTAGCAAATGAATGCCAATGGTATTTCCTCCATATATTTAAAAATGTATTATCAAGCTTACCTTTTCCTTCATCAAGGACATTGCCAGGGGCAGTCCATGAAAGTTGAATATGATCATCTTGAAATTTAGCCTCGAGGTCTGTAATTTTACTGGGTGGGAACACGTGAGTATGATCAGTAACAGGAGGAGCTCCTGATACAGTAAATGACCCACCAGAGGTTAGTCTGCTGAAATCTTCTAATTCGGCTTCTACCATGTCATCTTTGAGTTCAGATCTGGATGGGTTCAGTATAATTTTACCTAACAAAGAAAGTAATTTTGTAACTTTTGATATTGCCATATCTATCTTTTAGCTTGTACTCTCATCTTACAGCTGTAGAGGGTTAATATCAATTGATAGCAGACATAGAAAAAGTGACAGCTTTCAGTGGAAATAAAGCTTGTTTTACTGGTGTCATTTTAAAATTGATAAGGAGACACTATGCAATGTTAGAACTATCTTTTAACCTCCCTGTCTTTACTACTCGACTGTAAATTCTTTGAGGACAAGGATGGTGTCTTATTTACCTTTGTAGCTCCAGCATCCAGCACAACGTTTGCCAAATAGGAGATGCTTAATACATTTTTTCAATGTAAATTAAACGAACTGAGGCAGATATTGACAAAACATGTTGTAAGCATAGCCCAATGCTAGATTCATTAACCTAAATATGGTTTTGAAACATGCAGATGGTTTTATAACTAAATACTTGGGTTTTTCAGAGCACCTTATATTTTCAAAGCTTGACACATGTAATTTACCTAAACAAATGACACAGTTCAATTTTAAGGCTGCTTACCATTTTCGGTGTAGCCTGGTACATACAGAGCTTTGTTCTGTCGTTGTCTTAAACTTAGCCTAGATGTGTTTTTTCTTGCCTGGGCGAGTACTTTTAAACTGTATCTACCATTTCCACGGTAATCTTTAAAATATCTTGAGTAGATGCCATCATTCTTGATAGTATCTGCACCTTGATATCAAAATGTAATAATTAGCCAACCGAATAAAAATGACAGTCCCAACTGTTCATGGGTACTAATGATAGCAACCATTTTGAGAGATTGTATAGCACAGTGTATTAACCACTTGAACCCTGGAAGCAAACTGCTTAGGTTCAAAGCCTGGCTTGGTCACTTGCTAACCCCTGACTTTGGAAAAGTCCAATTCATGATAAGCATTTAATTCATATTAGCTATAATTATTCCTAAAGGAATCTTAACAAAATGAGGAAAATATAACTAAACTAGAGAAAGCACATGCATGCAAACACTGGCATTAATGAAAATAGAATTCTACTCTTAAGTTCCATGGGAAAAGTAAAATTGTGCATAGAATTTAAAGAAGATAAATGTGCTCATGTTTATGCCTAGTCAAGATAACTGAGTAAAAAGTTTAAAAAACATTAAAATTAAATTTAATTCACTTAAAAACATGATTCATTAGCATACATAAGAAAGTTGACTTCTAAGTCATGTGACTGTAGTAGAATTCAGTGGAAGTTGATGCAGATTCTTATTACCTGCACCATTGTCCCAAAGCTCCAATATTCCTTGATGTCCATCTTCAGTTTCTATAACAGCTGTTACATTGACTCCCAGAACAGGCAAAAACCCTTGACTGACTTGTGCATAAACAATCATTGGGCTAGGGTAATGTGCTGTATCTTGACTCATGTGAGCAGTCGCAATTACTGGTGGAGTGGTAGGACTTCTTGCTCGAGAAGTCATAGTCACCGTTAGCATCTGAGAGTTGACATGATTATTTAGAAGGCTGTAAGTCCAAGTACCTGTCTGAAAATAAAAATATCTATTTGGGAGCCTTTGTAAAATTTTCCTACTCCATTGGGAATGTAAAATTATTTAAAACCTTAAGCAGAGTAATAGTAATGCTATTTAATATACAATTTTATAAGCTATTAAATAGTATGAATATAAATCCCTAATTATTTGGCTTCCTTTTTTAAATAATTTTTTTATTTTTCAATTATAGTTGTCATACAATATTATATTAGTTTCAGGTATACAACATGGTGATTAGACATTTATACATCTTACGAAATGTATAAATCTAGTACCCATCTGACAGCATACTTAGTTATAACAATATTATTGACTATATTCCTTATGCTATACTTTATATCCCCATGACTGTTTAACTACTAATTTGTACTTCTTAATCCCTTCCCCTTTTTCACCCACTCCCCAAAACCCCTTCCATCTGACAACCATCAAAATGTTCTCTATATCTATGACTTTGTTTCTGTTTTGTTTATTTGTTCTTTAGCTCCCACGTGTACAATCATATGACATTTGTCTTTCTCTGACTTATTCCATTCAGTGTAATATCCTCTAGGTCCATCCACATTGTTGCAGATGGCAAGATTTCATTCTTTTTTATGGATGAGAAATATTCCATTGTATATATGTACCACCTCTTCTTTATCGATTCATCTATTGAAGACACCCAGACTGCCTCCATATCTTGGCTATTGTAAGTAATGCTGCAATGAACATATGGATGTACATTTTCCTTCAAAGTAGTGTTTTGGGTTTGTTCGGATAAATACCCAGAAGTGGGATTACTGGGCCCTTCTTTGTCTCTAGTTATAGCTTTTGTTTTAAAGTCTATTTTTTCTAGTATAAGTATTGCTACCCCAGCTTTTGTTTGTTTGTTTCCATTTTTATGAAATATCTTTTTCCATCCCTTTACTTTCAGTCTATGTGTGTCTACTGATCTGAAGTGAGTCTTTAAGAGTAGGCAGTCTACAAGAGTAGGCAGCATCTGCAGGGGTCTTGTTTTATTATCCATTCAGACACTCTGTCTTTTGATTAGAGAATTTAATCCATTTACACTTAAAGAAATTATTGATAGATATATAGTTATTGCTATTTTATTATTCGTATTTTTAATTGTCTTCTTCTTGAAGAAGTCCTTCTACAGATTTGGTGGTGATGAACTCCTTTAGCTTTTTCTTATCTGGGA
>NW_011888803.1:9032898-9051062 GCF_000151845.1 Pteropus vampyrus | reverse complement strand
AGTTATTGCTATTTTATTATTCGTATTTTTAATTGTCTTCTTCTTGAAGAAGTCCTTCTACAGATTTGGTGGTGATGAACTCCTTTAGCTTTTTCTTATCTGGGATGCTCTTTATCTGTCCTTCCACTCTAATGATAGCTTTGCTGGGTAGAATTATCTTGGTTGTAGGTCCTTGCTTTTCATCATTTTGAACATTTCATGTCAGTTTCTTCTCGCTTGCAAACTTTCTGTTGAGTAATCAACTGACAATCATATGGGAGCTCCCTTGTAGGTAACTAGATGCTTTTCTCATGCTGCTTTTAAGATTCTCTCTTTGTCTTTAATCTTTAGCAGTTTAATTATGATGTGTCTTGGTGTAGGCCTGTTTGAGTTCATCTTGTTTGGGGCTCTCTGTGCTTCCTGAGCTTGTGTGTTTATTTTCTTTACCAGGTTAGGGAAATTTTCCATCATTATTTCTTTAAATAGGTTTTCAATTTCTTTTTCTCTCTTCTCCTTCTGGTACTCCTGTGATGTAGCTGTTGATACTCTTGATGTTGCCCCAGAGGTCCCTTAAACTATCCTCATTTTTTTGGATTCTTTTTACTTGTTGCTGTTCTGATTGGGTGTTTTCTGCTACCTTGCCTTTTAAATTGCTGATTAGATCCTCTGCTTCATCTAATCTACTGTTTATTCTCTTGATTGTATTCTCTATTTCAGTTGTCATATTCTTCATTTCAGACTGGTTCTTTTTTATGATTTTTTATGTTTTCTGTCTCCATTTCTATGTTTTCTATCTTTGTTAAAGTTCTCACTGAGTTCATCTACTTTTAAGTTCACTGAACATCTTGTTTTGAACTCTGCATCTGGTAAATTGCTTGTCTCCATTTTGTTTAGTTCTTTTTCTGGAGCTTTGTTCTGTTCTTTTATTTGGGACATGTTTCTTTGTCTTCCCATTTCAGTTGCCTCCTTTTCTCTGTATGAGGAACGGCTGCTATTTCTCCCAGTCTTAGGAGAGTGGCCTTATGTAGTAAGTTTCCTGTGGAGCCCAGTGGCACAGTCATCCCTAGTCACCTGAGCCAGGTGCTATAGGTGTGTCCTTCTTATGGGTTGTGTGCCCTCCTGTTATAATTTATCCTTGGTTGCTTTGGCTTCCTGTTTTTATGACATATGATCTATCATTTTTTTAGTATTGACAGTGTATAAGGTGTTATCTGCATTTTTTTCTCAAAATTGATTGATGAAGCTTGGAGAAAATAAAAGAATATTCTTACCTCTGCAATACCTGGTATTCGAAGACGGGCAGACCGAATATTTAGTTTATCTTCCTTGAAATCTGAGGTTTTATATTTCTTTCCTTTTGGATCTTTGAGAAGAATTTCTGGCTTTTGTATGGTCCAAGTGACGACAAAGAAAGTGTCATTTCCAATTGTACTATCCACAGGCACTGTACCATTTACCCATTTCCTTCCTGTAATGCTCAAGGCTTTACTTTCCAACTGTTATATAAATAAAAATGACAAAGACATAAAACTGATTTGTTATAGTTAATAAAATTTCAAAGTTTGGTAAGTTCAGATAATTCTAAATTTATTTTTAAGATTTCAATTAAAATAACTAAGAATTATTTTGAAAAATTTTGCAAATAAAAAGCATTTTATATTATACAGAATAGAAGAATCAAAAGAAAAGGTGGCTGTAAGTGTCTCAAGAAAGCAAATGCAGTAAGGATGATTTTCTTCTGCACATGTGAAATATTTTCAGGTAAAATAGTTATTTATTAGAGGGAGAAGTTACTATTTAGAATAACAGAAATTTATTACAAATGCGAAAAGGCAAGAAATTTTTCTGAGATACCAACCTGAATAGCCTGCTGAGTGATGCTGCCACTTCTAGATGAAATTCTACTGAAAGCATCAGTAAGACCATTTATGTCTTTATTGGCAAAAAAACGATGTCCTCCTAAAATGGAATTTTATTTACTTTTGTAATACTAATTTTAAATAGGAAAATCATATTTTTACTGTGTTCTTATTAATATACTTTAAAATACATTTTAAATTTCATTTTGAAATTACAAAAGATTAATTTTCTGGAACCTTAGGAAACTTTAGTATATGAGTGTCCCAGATGTAATCCTATAATACCTAAAACCTTGTTCAAAATAAGTTAGAATGAAGAAAACTTAAGGAACTGGTCAAATATTTTAATATCAGTCATTAGAGGTAAGTGCCTGCCACATTAGTAAAGCTGATCTAACCACAAAATAATATTGTAAAAGTGAAATTTAAGACAATATTTTGAATCAGCTGCTTATTTTCTAGTTGTGTCTAAGATATACCAAAACAATTAGAGAATGACAGGTTAGAATAAAGTAATACTTAAGTGCAGAAAATAAATAATATAGGAATTAACAAAATGAGAGATTACTTAGGTGTGAGGAGTTGGAAAAGAATGGATTGCAGAGGGCAAGAATTAGTAATCAGAACTCAATAGCTATGGGAAGTTGTTTGTACTCTCTGAGTTTCCATTTCTTCCTCTATGAAATACGGCTGTCTAAATCTCTACTGTAGGATTAAGCAGGACAGATACTGAGGGAATATTTGGAATTGTGGTTGCATGAGTCATTAGAAACCATTTGGAAACTAGTTTCAAATTGGTGATATTGGTAGAAAGAAAGTGGCAATAAATGAATGAAGACAGTAAATGTTGACTAGTATTAAAAGAAGCGAGTATAGGTAAAAATGGAGAGAAATAGAGAGGGTTGCGGGGAAGATATTAATTTGAAGAACAAGGACAAGGAAAGGAAAAAGGTTAATTTTTAGGATAGGAAATTTTTGAGCAGTTTTGTGGTTTAAAGGAAAGAGCCCCTGGAATAGGAGGGACTGCAAATGTGTTTCTTTATTCAAAGTGTATTTCAAAGGTTTACCTGTCATATTTGACAGGGTCTCCAGTTCTTTAGCAGCAGAAGGCCCCAGAGCGATGGTGTGGATGATCACCTCACTTTGTTTCACCTCCGCAAAGCAAGAGCTTATTTTATCATCTTCCCCATCTGTTAGTAATATGATTTCAGAACCAGAAGTGCTCTGGTTACTTTGGATAATTGCCTGGTAATGAAAAACCAGATTATTAATTATAGAATATCATATCTAAATAAATTTAAACTTAGAATAAACCTGTTCTCTAGTCTTAGAGGAGTCTGTAGCCTTGTGCATCAGAATAGGCAAAAGGAAACTTTTTGCATTGCCATTGCAGGCTGAGTTGATGTGGAATTGATTGTAGTGTATAATGGTCTTCTGGTGTTCAAAGATAGGGTGTTAACGGGTCTAATCCTTTCAAATATACTCTAACTACCTAAGAGAGGAAGAATAATCCACTTAGAAAAATGACTAGCACATAGTAAGTACTCAGTGATTATTATGTTATTATTGCAGGAGATACTTGGGGTGGAGGTATATGACCCAAGCAATTTTGGAAGGCTGCAGACTAGACAGCATTTGCAAAGTCATGACTAAAGGCATGTATGCAAGGTTAAGTGATGTGGCATATGCCTTTTACACATTTTAGTTGTAGAATCTCATGATTTCCTGGAAAAAACATTGACCTACCATGAAGAAAGAAGTTCATAAATTTTTGAAGTATTACATTTTGGGGTCTTTTTCTGACTTCTACCAAAAGTATTGGCTAAGATCCTTAGTTAGACAAATTGAGAGTTAATTCCAACTCTGCCATTTGCTGAATAGAATAGCTAGTGTTCAGTCTCTCTCTCTCTCTCTCTCTCTCTCTCTCTCTCTCTCTCTCTCTCTCTCTCTCTCATACATAATAGAGTTCTATAAATAGCTTAGTATAGTGATTAATTTTTTGGACTTTGCAGTAAGAAATACAAGGTTTTGAATCCTACATTTGCCAGTTACTAACTAACTATATGATCTTAGGAAATATATGTAATTACCCTGAAGCTCAGTTTCTTATGTGCAAAATAGGCAAAATAAAACCTGACTAAAAAAGTAATGGTAAAGATAAAGTAAGATCCATGCATGTAAAGAATGTAATATAGGCAATAATGTAGCATATGCTTAATAAATTTTAGTTATTACTGTTATGATTGTGTAATTAAAATGCTTATATATTGACAAGGTTTCATTACATAAGTAATTAAGTGATATTTATAGCTTTGAATGTGATGTGAGAGAATCTATTCAGCAATAGACAGTGGTCAAGATATAAGATATATGTCAAAATATATTAAGAAAAACGTATGAACCAATATGTGTAAACATTATGACACATTCCCAAAATATAGTACTGTCATATTTTAGAAGTGAATAGGCATATATATGTAATAAAAAGTATGATTATTAAAATAATAGCAATTCTTTCTTGAGCTCTTACTTATCTTACATAATTCTCACAATTAAATGAGATAGGTACTATTGCCTTCCACACTTCCTTGGTTAAGGATTCAGACTTTCTGAGTTGAGTAACTTACCCAAGGTTATTTAACAAATAAATAATAAACCAGAATCCCAGGTTTGTCTGACTTCAGAGACCGTGTGCCTTCTTAAACCAATATGTTTTACAACAAATAGACATCATGAAGAAAGCTAAGAGATGGTATTAATTAGTGGTCTGGGTAAGAGTAACAATCTCCACATTTTAGCTGAGGCAATGAAAGGAGCAGTGAAGGAAAACAGTTTTCTGCTTTTGTGACTTAAAGAATGACAATAAATAGGCTTAAAATAGGCTATCTTTAGTTTGGAAGCAATTCAGGTGAGTACCAGAGGCAGTTTAGTGCTACAAACTTGCTTGCAATTTTTGATTTCACAATTTTTATTTTATTAAACTTCCACCTATGTCTCTTGCATTTGGTACTATACTGCTTGAGGGGCTATCTTGATTTTTGTGATAGTTAAGTGTCAGTTTAATTTGACACCCATTCCCTGAGTGGTACTTAACAATTACCTTACCTATCATGAACACCGAATGGTTTGAATACACAAGCATTTCCATGCAGGGTTTATTTTTAGGCTTTTCTTTATTCATAATATAGACGTATCACTAATTTTCTTCTCCCACAATCCCATCAATGATAAAGATATGGGGAGCTCCTCAACAAAATCATGATGATTATGTACACATTGAATTTTTCTTCTCTTACTTGACCACTCCCCAATGCAACTCAGAGAGGCTCCAGCTGTAAATAACACATTAGCAGAGTCTTTTTTTAAAAGTATTTAAATCAAAGACCTATGAGCTCATGACCCTTGTTTAAAGATGATTGGACAAAATTAAAAGCAATAGTGAATGGCAAATGATATTCAGAAAATAATTTTTTATTTTACCTGGAATCCTAGTTTGAGTCCACTGCAGATTGAAGTTCCACCATTAGCTACTTGAGGCAGATTTGCAGTGATAATTTGGTAAGTATTCTCATCAGTTATTTTTGTAAGATAATTTTGGATTATAGCAGAACTGTCAAATGTGACCATCCCAACTAAGGATCCTTTTTCAATAATTTGAATCAAGTATAGTTCTGCTGCTTGATTCATTCGAAATAGACGATCTTCCTGTAAGAAAAACATGTCTGAACAATTCTTGAGTCTCTTCAAATCTTGACAGGTTAGTGAAAGGCAAAGTTGTTTACGGGCCAGAGATCATGATAATAAAGGATTACAGTATTTTAGAATTTAACTCTTTCATTTTATTAAAAAGGAATGCTATTAAAGAAACATTTTAAAATCAGTCATGTTCTACTTGGAAAAGCTTTAAAAGTCTATACCTTTTTAGTTAACAGTTTTATAATCAGGAAATATTTCTTGCTAAGGAAATATTTTAAAAATGCATACCAAAATGTTCATTGAAATATAGTTTTTAATAATAAGTTGAAAATCTCCGAAACATCCAATAATGGGTTATTTGACTAAATTATAGTAAGTATATATTATACAACCATTAAAAATTGTGTCATGGAATAATTTTTTTTTCCATGGGGTGCATTAAAGGTATAGCAAGTAAAATATCATATTATAGAACATATAAAATATAATCACATTTTTGAGAAGTAAAAACAAATACAGGAACAGAAAAGACTAGAATGACATATGCTCAATGGTGGAGTTATGGATGATTTTCATATTTTCTTTTTCAATTATATTATTTCTCATTATATGTTAGAACTAAACATTAAAAAACATCATCTGTAATCCAATAACTTTAATATAACAATTATTTTTATTTTAATATATTATCTTTTAGTACCTGTCCATATAAAATTACTGTACTGAAATTTATTAGAATAATAAATATATTTCAGTTAGCTTAATAGAACTAAATCAAAGATTAATTATATTTTTATTAGCTTAAATACTTAATTTAAGAGAGCTAACAAGTAAATGTCTTACTGAATCCATGCTTCCAGATTTATCAAGTACCAAGCAGACTACTCGCTGTTTGGACTTGAGCAATGAAAATGTAGGATGAGGTGGTGGATTTACTTCTGTCATGGGATGTGCATTCTGAAAATCATCGGACTTCATGATTACATCCCATGTGCTTCTGTGATTGCACATTTTGTTTTGTAGGTTTGGAGCTTCTGTATTGTGTGTTTCTGCTGTACAAAATTCAGACACCTGGGAAAAAATCAGTCAGAAGATGATATGATAACTGGTGAGGCATTATCTTCCTTTCCAACTATGCAGTTGGCTGACATAATACATACTCCACAGATTTTTATCTCTTGACAATTAAGAATTATTCCATAATCTAACATTCTGACATCCATTTTGCACACTTGACTGGAGAAGAAGCAAGTTAAAACTGTGACTATACATTGGAAAGTTTTTTAGTGATTCTTTCTGATACAGGTCGATAATGGCAATGTGCGGTAGTTGTGTCTGGCACAACCGCCTATGTTAATTTTTTACTTTCCCTTCTAAACTCTTGGGGGACTCAAGCCTTGAATTAAGTTTAATGGGAAGAGGGACAGAATTTTCAGTAATTTCTAGCTGTCTCCTAAAGTGGGATAAAAAAGTGGCCTTCTTTAGTTGCCTAAGTATTTTCTATCTCTTTATAGTTGATTGAAAAACTTGAGAACAGATATTCTAACAACCAGGATTGTTATTGGTTCTGGTGAACTCTGACATCAATAAAATAATACTCCTGAAAACGTAATGAAGATATAGGGTAAAATGAAGAAATGTGATTGCTTCTCTTTCAGTTGCAAATGGTTCATTTTATCCAGTAATTTTGCCAGACGACATTTCATTATCATAGAATCTCTGAAAATCTGACAAGTTTTAAAAATTTAGTAACTTGGAAAAATGCTTCTATAAACTAGTGCAGCATTTGGAAAGGAATTTATCTTGCAGTAAGGTTCGGCTTATAAGAAATACTTCTATAAGTGTCATTTCATTTTTTAAAATGCCTTCTCAATAGAGTCTTTAGATGTAAGCTGAGTTAGAACTGTATTATTAAATTTGAATCTTTTATTTAAGTTTTAAGAATTTTTCTTCTGATATGGTTCTGAATTACATTTCCCAGAAGGGGTTATACTGGACGGGAGAAAAATACAATTTTAAACCAAAACAGTGATTCATAATCAAGTCTTTCTGATATCAAATATCTGTCAAGTCTAGTCCCTCTTTTCTCTGCCATTGCCACTGCCCTTATACAGGGACTTGAGGTCTCCTCTCTGCCTATTGCCATGGGCCCTTCATCTGGTCTACCTTCTTCCACTATTATCTCACTCTATTTTGTCTTTCAAAATCAGTAGAATTATCTTCCTGAAAGATTTAAGCTAATTACATTTCCAGTCTTAAGCTGATAAGATAAAACTCAAACCCCTTAGCTTTATGGGTCTCAGTTTCCTGTTTCAATCTTGTTTCTTGCTTGTTGCTCACCATATATCCTTTGCTTGTACGACACAACTTTTTCCTGTCCTCAGAGTATGCTAGAAACTTTCATAAGTGTCTCTGCTAACCCAAATGGGATAGGGGAAGGAAAGTTTGTACAAATTAGAAAAATGTATTAGTTTTTTAAGTTTTTTTTACTGCTATCTACTTGAAAATTGTCCTAATAAATACTGAACTCTCTGGTGACCATGAAGCAAATATTTTGGGCAGTGCTCAACTTGTATAGTAATGCATGGATGGCATTGTTAAGGGTGTGGTTCTGGGCAAAAATATTCTAACAGTCAACTTCTGCTTCTGTTTGCTTGTTTGATGTTAAACCAGAGTGTGGTTCTAGGCTTTATGAGCTGCCTCTTTTGGGAGCTCAGGGCTGATCTCCTCTAACCCTGCGTGGTAGAGTCAGTTGCCGGGCGGCTAATGAAGGCTCATAATTCATCTCAATTGGCTCCGTGAGTCTTAGAATTGATCGTGCCACAACAGCATTCCTCTATTTTTTCATTGTTTTCTTTCAAAAACCTGCCGCTTTGCTTAGCTTAGAATACTCTTCCCTTCCTACTTTGGGAAATTCATACTCATTTTTTTTTTCAAATCCCAGTTCAAAACTCATCTCTTTAGAAGCCATTTTCTGACTTCCAGTTGGAGATGTTTACAGTACTCTCATAGCACTTGGTTTATATCTCTTCCTATTTTGTATTCACATATATTTTTCTTGTATCTCTTCCTTTCTCACTAAACTGAGTTCTTCAAGAACAGTTATCTTTAATTATTTCTCTGTTTTCAGCTTCTAACACAGTGCTGGGCATGAAGAGTAGATAATGAAGTTTAGGGGAAGGAAATCATGAATTGAACATTTAATATTTCAGATCATATCTCCCTGAGGTCTGATCTTATACCCTGGGTATAGATGCTATGCAATCTATTCAATCCATGTTATGATAATTAGAAGCTAGCATTATTCTGGACAAGCTATATGGTTAAAGTAAAGTGTTTATCCCTGAGCCATGTCTTATATAATTAGTTGCCCTCTCTATTTCAGCTACATTATCTTCTTCATTATTATTTATCTCCCAGGTAGGCAGAATAAGTTATCTCCTAATAGTCAAATGCTTTGGGGATTTATAGTTTGGTACAGAAAGTACATATTCTGATTATTTTCGTGTGTCATGTGATCTGATTTGGATGCTGAATTCTTTGGCTAGTCTTTTCTGATCTAGATTCATCAGGTTAAAGCAAACTTTCTTGACTCATGTTTCAAATATTTCCAGGAGGGAGCTTTATTAGGCTGGAAAACAATTTCGATTTTAACATGTAATTGGATTCATTTAAGAATTTTAAAGAAAATATCAAGTCTATATTTTCACTCAAGTCCTTCATCTTTAATGCCCTAGGCTTCAAAATGATTTTAAATTATATTAGAAACAATAGGCATTTAAAAATCTCCTATGGAAGTATTTGTTGCTAGTGGTTTGGTATATGAAAATTTGCTTCCTTTAAATAGGTTAGTTTTACTACCTAGAGGTAATATACTTTACTTCGATTTTTTTTGACCACTTTCATCTGTTTCATATTTAAACATATTTTTTACATGTTTAGAAACTTTCATTAGGTAACAATAATGTTTGTATTAAGATTGGACTTATCCAGGGAAAGAGATAATTGACTATTATCCAAATATTTTATAATTTTTAAAAAATTAACAATTTAAAGTTTATTTTATATTCATTTTGTGCTAAGCACTGTGATCATAGTTTACTTATATTAGCTCTTGTAAACCTAACAACAGTAGTACTGTGAAGCAAATATTATAATTCCCATTTAAAAGATGGACCAACTAAATCTCAGATTTAGTTTGCACATAGTGACACAGCTTGAAAATAACAGACAGGGTTTTAATATCAAATCTATCTGACTCCAAAGCTTATCTATTGAGTTTTATACACTTAAACTAGGTATGTCAGGTCAAATGTTAGCTTTGGAACTTGAATTATTGTGTTTTTATTTTTTAATTGGTCATATAGGTGATTGTGAACTTTTCTCCTCAAATCAGTTCTATAGAGACAAAACTATGTATGTTTTCACAGTATCATTTGTAATGGCTTTATATGCTTTAATATGAAGATAATGGACAATCTAGAAAATTAATACTTTCCAAAGCTACAGAGTGAATTACTTTAGAAAAGCAGTGTGACTACCACATAGAAGAGAGAAAATTAAGGTCATAATTCTAGATACAAGTCTATAGAAGTCAAACGAGGGAAGTCAAATGATGTTACAAGAAATTATGTGACACCAATGAGAAGGGTGGGTACAGTTCTTCATCTGAAGATGAGAAACAGTTTAACAAGTGGGGTGAAATAATTTCCAGACATACCCTAACACATGCTGGAGAAAGTGGCTGTCATTAATTGTCTGAGTAATTTCCCACACTTCAATTGATATAAATAATTTCATATTAGAAAATCCAGCTTCCTTAGTCTTTTTTTCCCAAAGAGTTCCTTTGTGAGACCAGAAAAAGAAGGTACTTACAGAATCAAGACTTTGCATAAACATTATGGATTCCTTTGTAGTCTGGGATTTTTCTGGGATGAAAGTACATTTCACTTCATACAGCCCTGTCTGTGAGTCACGTCTGCATGGCTTTGTTATACAACTGCCTCCCTGGCATTTCTTGAAAACCACGTTAATTCCAGTAATATTAGTTGAACATCTGTGATAAAAGAATTAGCTTACATTTATATATGAATACCAGACAAATCATGAATGAAGACTAACATCCTAAAATCTTTCCCTCAATGATAATTGCTAGAGATCATGTACCAAACATTTTGACAGTAGACTCAATGTCCTACCCCTATTTACCATCAATTTCAATAAGAAAATGATGTCAGTTCATGTTTATTATCATGCATTGCTCAATCGATCTATGTGATCAATAGATCAATTATCTTTGTTATGTTGAGCTGAAGATTATAATTCCTAACTCAGAGGAATGTCATGAAGATTAAATGAGTTAAGAGATACAGAGGAGTTGCTTCCTAGTGGGGAGGGGATTGTCAACACTATGCTTAAAACTCTCTTAAATTTCTGTGTAGATGGTACACATCTACAAATACACACACACGCATATACATGCACACACATCTATTGTGATCTAAATGTATTCATATATATGTATACATATATATATCTATGCACTTATACCATACATACAAAACTGTTTGTGGTTTTGTGTTTAGAGCATTTTGCAGTTTACATTTTGAAAACCACTGGGCTAGATTGAAGAAAGAAATAAAAATAAACCCTGCATGGAAATGCTTGTGTATTCAAACCATTCAGTGTTTATGATAGGTAAGGTAATTGTCAAGTACCACTCAGGGAATGGGGGTTGGGGTATGAGTAAAAGATTCTAAAGAGTTTCTGTTTATCTGCAGAATTTTCTCCCATTCTGTGTTAATATTAAACTTCATAACATTAATCCACTTTAATAAACTTATTTGTATTGCAAGGTTTAAAGGAGATGGTGAGTCATATTTTCCAAGTTAGCTCTAGAGTAAGCCTGAAAGTTAAACTTACACTGCCTTAAAGTGCATGGTACACAATTGGAGCTAAGTAAATGTTATTTTAGCTACTTATTTTTAGTAATATATCTCATTTTATGACTGATAAAGAAACTTACCTGTTTTTCATTGATTTATTAAAAACGTGTTGTTTAATACATTCTTTGTTTAGCTTTAACTTACTTTGTACCAGGCCCAGGGCTAGAGGATTAAAAAAAAAAATCTGTCCTCAAGATCTTAAAGTCTGTTGGGGAAAATAAAATTACACAGACAGGTACTCCCTAGTGTGAGAGAAGCCCATGTATATTGCTTTGTGAACACTCTCAAGGACATCTAACTCCAAGTAGAGGGAGAGGAAAGATACTTAGAGGAAAAACATTTAAACTGGGTCCTGAAAGATGAACAATATTGTTTGGATAAGGGAGGTTGTTCTGGAAGGAGTTGCATGGGATGAGTTGAGAGGAATGAGCATCCTGGGTTGAGAGCCCAGTCTGTATGTGACCCTAAGCAGCTAGGTAAAGATAAAGCCAAATAAAATGTGCTTGATATTTTTAATATGTCATCTATCCACAAATAGGATTTGTCTTAATCTACTCAGAATTATATTTCTTAAAAGAATCAATTTATGTACTTATCCTTATGACAAGTACTTCCCCCCACTTTTAAGCTCAAGGTTAAATGAAAAGTAAAATATATTTAACATGAAGGTCTAGTAGTTTAATTGATTTTAATGAAGCAGATTCACCTTAAAAAATTATGAATCAAATGGAATAAAAAATTGGATAGGAACTTGAACTCCAATTCTTAGATAACTTAAGGTTTAGGCTACAGCATTTTCCTTTCTCCTCTGACAATAACTTATTTTAATACAATCCCCATGAATACTGAAATTATTCCCAGTTCCTCAGATCTCGATTCCAAGGTGGAATCCCCAGAAGTAGTTGGACACATATATAGTGGGGTAGGTTGGATATTGCAATTAACTGTATGAGCATTCAACCACTGACATAGCTTTGTTTGTCTAATATAAAAAATTTAAAAGTCCTGGGTGAAAAATTTTAAAAACAGACTTGTTCAATACAATGATACCTTGTTGCTTCAATAGTGTTCTTGCTGGAAATATAGAATGGCCGATCCACATTATACTCATCAAATATTCCCCATCGGAGATGGGCCCACTCATGGACAAATACTCTGCCTATGAAAGAATATTGCCACTTATAAATTTATATTTTCAATAATTTAATTCAGTTTTCTTATATTTTAAGTTTTCTTGCCCAATATCCTCAATCTAGTTGAGTCAAGGAACTCTAAAAATAGATACCTTTCATTAAACCAAAAGAAGTTGAAATGGGTTCATACTAATAAATGACTAATTTTATTATTAAACAAATATTGAAAAAGAAATATAATTACGTTAAACATAACTAATATATTTCCAAAGGTATTAATTAATACCTATTTTTATCTTTCAAAAATCTTTAAAAATACTATTAATCACAGTGTTATATTTGTTTCTAGTGGAAATAAAAATAGAAGTATAAAGTAGATGTCTTTACCTCGGGACCCATAGATAGGCAAATTATTTGTCAACAAGAAGTTTGGAGTAAAATGTATATATCGCCCTTTTTCTCCACATTGTCCATATTGAAGTGTATAGGGATCATCTCCATATTTTAGGTAGGGATTAGCAACTATGACATCTGCCTAAAAAGCAGAACAAACCGAAACAGATCTCAAGAGCAATAGAAACAAGGAATTTTTCATCTAAATTAAGACAAGTAACATTACTAATTTAATTACTAAAGTAGTGATTAGTATTTACTAAAGTATTATGAGTATCAATTTTTTAAAAGCAGAGGAAGAAAGAAGCAATTTAGGAGCTAGTTAAATAAAATACCCTACTTGGTCATATGATTCTTGTTTTGGCATCAAGTAGTCAGATTTTGACTTCCAGGTCATTGGAATTAAAATGTGTACATTCCTGAAATACACTCTTCGTTCGGTGGCATGAAACAGGTAAGCGGAAGCTTCGGTTACCATTTCCTGACAAAATTTAAAATATCTTGTGGTAACAATTTCACAATAAAATAAATATAAAACTGTGTATACCAACAAGAAGTAGCAAATCCAAGTTCCCTTTCCCCAAATATTTTGGCAAAGACTAACCAACGAATAAGTTGAATTTTACCATATCTCACTAGTCTGTAAATCTCTCTAGTTTTAATTTTTCTATGCTCAAAAATCCACTTGATTTTGTACCTTTTTAGAGCTGCATTCAGTGTTATGGTTTGGAGATAGGAGTAAAGGTGCTCAGTGAGAGATAAAGGTGACTGGGAACCTGTGGCAGTTTGCTTATTTAATCAAACAGAGGTGCTTATAATTGAGATGGAAGTTTAAATTTCTTAGATTTTATACATATTGACTGAAAAAAACCTTTTGCTGGGTTTATTTTGTTATCTTATATGAAGTGTGTTCATAAAAGGCAAAGGTTTACCAAGCAGTAATGAAATAAAAAATATATACGTCTCATTGGCTTCAAGTCCCAGTTTTGCCATTTATCGTATGACTCTACAAATCACTTAGCTCCTCTGATTTATACAATAAGGGTGATAATCTCTATTCTTGACCATCTCATAGTGATATTGGGAGGATCAAAGAAGATAATATACATTAAAGCACTATATATAAAGTTTTTTGTTATTCTAACTAACCCAAATAAAATTGTGAAGTAAATCAACTCCAGAAATATGTAATATTTTCTTTAAGATCAAATACGAAAGAGTTTTGAATTTTTCAGAGTTGAACAAGTATGAATAACTGAAAAAATGTGTAAGATAATGAACCTCTAGGGCTTAAGTGTTGGTTAGTTACTTAAACACTGTGAAAGTAACTTTATAAAGATAAAATTTGAAAATAATTCTCCACTAACTCAAAAGTCTTTTTGTTAGCTTAGTGAGTTGAAAAAATATTAGTAGTTTGGCCTTTTAATAATTTATTAGGGAAATTATGAATATTATTAATATAGCAAATTATACTTAAACTAAGCACATATTAATCTCGACAGTTTAGGTACATACTATATAAATGATAAATACTGTCAAAGCAATTTTGGAAAGTTATAACTGTGCAAATGTGTGTAATGTGCCTAGGCAACATGAGTTGAAAATACTTACTGAAATAAAAATAAGTTGGTAATAAAATTTTCTTTCTTACCTTTATGTTTTGAATGAGTTTTTCATCTTCTGGTACACTGGGGTTGATTGCAATGACAATGCCATCATATCCATTGTTATTCAGATTTACCATTGAGCTTTTCACTCTATGCAAGAGGTGTAATGCTAGGAACAGAATAACATTCAGACCAAGCATTTTTGCACATGTTATAATAAACCTTTTGGTAATCAGGAGAGTATTTATATTGTGCTTAACTTGGGAATTTGAATCTAGACCAAACTATTTGCATAGACATAATATGACTCCTTAAATATCTGGAGAGTTTTTTTTTTTTTTTTAATATTACTCATTCTAAAGTTTTAGTTGTTAAATAACAACGGGGATTATGACATCGTACTTTCTAAAACAACTAAGGTGTTAAGTACTTATTGAACTGAGCAATTCTTTTAGATTTTTGGTGTAGTATTATCCTCATTGTTATGGCCCGTCGTCATCATCATCATCAAATAGAATTAGAGATCTTTCGATACTGGGATATGTTTAAGAGAAAAGCACTCTTTAGAACGAGGAATTGAAATGAAAAGCAACAGGAAAGAGCAGGTGAAAAAAGCCTGTTTATGAAACAAAACAAAAAACAAAACAAATAAAGGAAATGGAGTGGGAGTGGCAGTAAATTATAAGGTTTATATTATTCCTTTAAATGAGAGTGATATAATCATGGTGTTCGGGACAATTATGGGTCAAGGGGAGAATGGTTTTTTTGGTTACCTTCCATGATGATTACTTGTGTATTTTAGTTTCAGATAGCCTTGAATGTTTTAACCTTGTATAACTTGGAAAAAATATACTTCAATTAAAATTTCTTTTTTGGAGAGTGGAGGATTGAACAAAATCTACCAATGTTACTTAGCTTGAAATAGTTGTACAGAACATTGTGAGCTGGCTTTGGAGTCAGATGAATCTAAAACTGACCCTTGCCTTGGTCACTTAACAGTCACATGATTCTTAGAGTTGTTTCTCTTTTGTGACATTAGAATAATTATGGATGTTTAAATGAGATAATCTATGGTAAGCATTTTATATAAAACTCCTGACATTTAATAAGCCCTCAATAAATATTATTATTAAGCATTATATATTCTGAATACAAGTTCATTGTACATTTTTGCCTAATATATCCTACATTTTCATTGGTTTCTTTTGTAAAACTTTAAATACAATCTTCCAGTGTTCAAGTAGGGAATGAGGGGATCTCTGAGACTACCCTAAAAAAGATTAGAGGAACCCTCATACACTGCTGGTGGGACTGCAAATTGGTACAGCCACTGTGGAAAACAGTATGGAGGATCCTCAAAAAACTAAGAATTGATCTACCATATGATCCAACAATCCTTCTACTGGGTATTTACCTCAAAGACTTGAAAATCCATATTTGAAGAGATGTTTGCACACCAATGTTCATAGCAGCATTATTCACAGTGGCCAGGACATGGAAGCAACCGAAGTGTCCTACGATAGATTGGCTAAAGAAGCTGTGGTACATATATACAATGGAATATTTCTCAGCCATAAGAAGAGATGAAATGCTGCCATTTGCAACAACATGGATGGAGCTCAAGATAATCATGCTAAGTGAACTAAGCCAGACAGAAAAAGTTGAAAATCATGTGATATCACTTATATGTGGGATATAAACCTAAAAGCAACAAATGAACATGACAAACAAGCAGAGACTCATGGACATGGACTATAGACTAGTGGTTACCAAGGGGTAGGGAGTGGGGGGAGAGGGGAGGTAGACAGTGTAAAGGGGGTCAAATATGTGTTGACAGACGGAAATTTAGCTATGGGAGGTGAACACACAGTGGAAACATATATATGCCTTATTGTTAAAGTGTACAGCTGAAACTTAATGGATTTTGTTAACCAATGTCACTATAAAAAAAAATTAATTAATTAAAAAAAAAAAGACTAGAGCAGGAACTGTCTGTTGGAATGAAACTATAAGCTCTTTGATTGCTCTTTGTCACCATCTACCTGCCAGTCCAGTTTAGGTGTGGTCTCACCCATAATAATCTTCTCAGATCTCTATGCTAGAAGTAATCTTTTTTTTTTGAACTCCTTTCAACCACGTATTCCATTATTTATTTATTTATTTATTCATTCATTCATTCATTTTTGTTATTTGTATTGCATTTATTATTATTAATATACATATTATACCTTCCCTACTTAGATTGTATGCTCCTTGGAGGAAGAGACTATTGTTTTCTGAGTTTAACTTCTCTAAACCTGAATTTTGCTTACCTGTAAAATAGAGACAGTAATACCTACCTGGAAGGAATGTTGTGAAGGTCAAATGAAATGATGTATGAAAACACTTATCATAAGTGCCTGTTACATAATAGGCCCTCAATTAATGTGTATTTCTTGCTTTTCTTTATCCCTTTTAATTCATGTGAAAAAATATGAATGTTTCTATATATCGGACTCAGTGCTCTATTCTTGAGAGAATACAGAAATGAGTAAAACACAAGCATTGCCTCCAAAGAACTCATAAAAAAAGATTAAAATAGAAGGTAGAGTAAGAAAAGTTCTATAAGAGAGTTACAAACACAGTGCGAAGAAGCCAAAAGTTGGAGAATAGCTTCCATGTAATGGAGGAGGGAATCAGAAAAATTTTAGGGGCAGATCATTCTTCAGGAAACTGAGTCATGAGGTTAATTAATTTGCCCTAGAGCATACTTTCAGGAAGGGGCAATTTAGGATTTGAATGGAGGTCATCCCATTTCAGAGTCTATGTTTTTAAAGTATATGTGACTATATCACTTCTCAAAAGGATGAATCAATATCGACCTTGAAAATTATTGTTAGTTTCTTTTTGTTTCTATTATAAACTAACAGTTCACAAAAGATCCAAGAGAATGTGGATCGCTATGATTAACTTGTATGAATCAATATAATTTTTTTTGTCTTATTTCAAGTTTAGATTGAGTAATGGAATTTTCTTCTGGCTGTTTTGCCACGAAAATTTAGAGTTAAGTACAATACAGGTCTTTCATAATTTATTCATTATCAGATATTTTTGAGGACAAAAACCCTTTCAACGAATCCTTCTTAAGTTGTATCTGAAATTAAAATAGACAACAGGAATAAAAATAATGTTGTCGTAAAATTCCAGAAACTTTATCTCTAATAAAGTTTCTTTAAATGATCTTTACTAAATTTGATTTCTTTATACATTTCCTGCTGCCTCTTCCTCCTGAAAGATATTTTTCTGGATGCATCATGGAAAGATCTAAGATTGGAAGAGTACAAGTGTTCAGGTAATAGCAAATCAGTTTTTATATAGTTATACTACTTTTCAAAGAGTTACATAAAATGAATTAAAAGCAAATGCCATTCTTTGTAATGTGAGATATGAAGAAGGAAATGTTAAAAGCTCTGCTGTGGATATGGTACACTGATTCAGAGATTTATGAACCATCACAACCCACACACCCACTCATTGTCCAGTACAATCATTCTTAGATGTCATAGTTAATTC
>NW_011888803.1:9028148-9032848 GCF_000151845.1 Pteropus vampyrus | reverse complement strand
ATAATTTATTCATTATCAGATATTTTTGAGGACAAAAACCCTTTCAACGAATCCTTCTTAAGTTGTATCTGAAATTAAAATAGACAACAGGAATAAAAATAATGTTGTCGTAAAATTCCAGAAACTTTATCTCTAATAAAGTTTCTTTAAATGATCTTTACTAAATTTGATTTCTTTATACATTTCCTGCTGCCTCTTCCTCCTGAAAGATATTTTTCTGGATGCATCATGGAAAGATCTAAGATTGGAAGAGTACAAGTGTTCAGGTAATAGCAAATCAGTTTTTATATAGTTATACTACTTTTCAAAGAGTTACATAAAATGAATTAAAAGCAAATGCCATTCTTTGTAATGTGAGATATGAAGAAGGAAATGTTAAAAGCTCAGCTGTGGATATGGTACACTGATTCAGAGATTTATGAACCATCACAACCCACACACCCACTCATTGTCCAGTACAATCATTCTTAGATGTCATAGTTAATTCCTAAAGAGATTATGCTCAAATTAACCAACTGTTACCTAAATTTGAAGTTGAAGAATACAGTGACTTGGTAGCTTAATTTCCTGTAAATACTTCCTCAGAATTTTCTTTATTAGCTCTTCTTTCTTTGCTTTTCCTTTATGCCATCACTTTTAGAATGTCATTCTATACTTATGATCTGCATTTGTGAATACTCTCTTCATCCTTTTAATTTATTAATCTTCATCCTTTTAATTTATTAATCTTATTAATTTATTCATTCATTTATTCAGCAAACTTAATGGACACTGAGATGTTTCAGGCACTCTGCTGGGCAGAGGTACATAATATTGAATGAGTTATGATCCTTACCTTCTTCAAAATGTTTCAGATCTAGTGGAGATCCTAGACACTAGCAATTATTTAGACTGATTTTCTGTTGCTTTTTCTACAATATTGAGCATTTTTTCAATTAAGAGGGTGCTCTGATTGATTACTATGCAAATTATTATTGTGATTTTTGTACTTAACATTATCTCAAGCCAAAGTTGTCTCAATATCCACTTAAACTTTCCTTTTTGCTAATAGAACTTCAGTTTTGTTCAAGTATCCTCAGCTCTTACATGACTGAAATGAAGGTCACTCCCATTTCAACCTCAAGGCTAAATCCATGTTAATCTAAGCCTATGGTCCTCAAAATCTGGTTTGCAGACCCCTAAAAGTCCAAGACCCTTGGACTTTTATTTTGATGATAATACTAAGAAGCTATTTGTATTTTTTTAATGTGTTGATATTTGATGAAGAAACAAAAGATATAGATGATAAAACTGCTGGGACTTGAGCACAAATATAATCAGTGGCACTAACCTGTACTTAAAATCATTGAATTCTTCACTGCCAAGCATTTGCAATATAAAATAATGCCTGTTTCACTTAAGAATGGAATTGATGAAGCAGAAAAAAAAATTAATTAACTCTCTAACCTTGAACACCTGTCTTTTTTATATTCTTTGTGATGAAACAGCACTTCTGCATAGCAAGGTACAACATTTATTCTCAAAGAAAACTACTTGTGCAAAAGGTATTAGTTGAAAGTCACATTTTTCCTTACCACCATTTTAAATTGAAAGAACTACTGACAAACTATAGTTATTCTGACTTAGGTAATTGGCAGATATTTTCTCAAAAGGTCATGTAGAGGAAAACAACCATTAGTATTTGTTGCCAGTGATAAGATTTGATCTTTTAAAATTAAAATTTTTTAGAACTTGTAATGGATATTGCAAATTTGACCACTTCACAATACTTACGGGCTTCTCTAATGAGATTGGCAGTGATATTAATTATGTGGGGTTTGATAGTGTATAATGAAATGTATCAACATTTGGAAGATCTGCATAACTCAGTGAACCAATATTTTCCAAATCACCAACGCATGATATTAAAAAATTATGCAAGCGTAAAAGATCCATTCAAAATATAAGCTATACCAGTTGACATTTATTTTACAGTATCAATTTCTTTGATTTGTGAGGTCTTTTCTAAATCAGTGGATGTTTAAAAAACTAATTTCTAAAATTTTAGTAAAACCACTCTCATTTTAAATTTAAATACCAATTAATAAATACTTGATTTTAGTAGTGTTTTTTAAAACAAAATACTCAAGAAACTCTTTTAGTAACAGTGAACTGTTTCTGAGAAGCCATACTTGGCTTGCATTTTAATCATACATTTCACAACAGCCAAGAAGTAATTTTTGTTTATATTTGTTAATCAAATTTATGCATGGCATGTAAAGAACAGTTTAAAAATTGGAAAGAAGAGGAAACTCAAGGGAAGGATACAGTATTAAATCACTTCTTAGTTATCAGGAATCAATATTCGCTACTTACTTGAAATTAACTAATTTGGGTAGTTAGAAATGTCTAAACACACACGTGCATATAGACACATACACTAAAATATTATTGGCATTATGTTAGGACAGTTATGGTACAGGAAACTAAGCATTTTAAAAATTAAATATTTCATAATGCATTATAATTAAACTTTTTTTTGGAGAAGAAATTTAGTAAAGTGGCAACTTGGGCGTATATATACATATATATATATTTATCTTGTTTTAATTAAAATTATTGGAGTGACATTGTTTAATCAAATAAATGTCAAGTGTACAATTCAATAATACATCATATGTATATTGCATTCTGTGTTCACCACCCAAAGTTAAATTTTCTTCTGTCACCAAATATTTGACCCCCTTTATCTCTCTCTACCTCTCCATTTCCTCTCCTTCCCTCTGGTAACCACTAATCCTCTGTCCATGTTGATGAATCTCTCTTTGTCATATTTGTTGCTTTCAGTTTTCCTACAGATGAGTGAAATCATATGGTTCTCAACATTTTTGGTTTGACTTTATTCACTTAACTTGATAATGTCAGGATCCATCCATATTGTCACAAATAGCAGTACCATTGTATATATGTACCACATCTTCTTTATCCAATCATCTGTCGATGGACACTTTGGTCATTTCCATGTTTTGGCCACTGTGAACAATGCTGCTATGACACTGGGGTGCATATATGTTTGCAGGTAAATGTTTTCAAGTTTTTTGGATAAATACCCAGAAGCAGGATTGCTGGGTCAAATGGTAATTCTATTCTTAGTTTTTTGAGCAACCTCCATACTGTTTTCCATAGTGACTATACCAATTTACATTCCCACCAGCAGTGTATGAGGGTTCTTTTTCCCCCACAACCTCTCCAACACTTGTTATTACTTGCCCTGTTGACGATAGCCATTCTAACAGGTGTTAGGTGGTATGTCATTGTGGTTTAGACTTACATTTCCCTAATATTGAATATCAACTATACTTGAAAAAAGAAATTTATGGTTGAAAATGAAGTAGTGATTTTGTCATCGGGAGGCAGTTATCAAAAAATTTTCTAATCAGATGATATCCTATTCTGCCTATTTTCCAATCTGTTTCCTGTGTTATCTGCTTTCACAGTTTTCTGTCTGATGTGTGCCAGAGTGTAAGTTCAAGAGATCCCCAATAGTAGTTTCTTCTTTATTGGGTTTTACGTTTAGCAGGTGCTAGATAATATTTTCCAGCCATAAACCTATTCATTTTAAATGGAAAAAGAGCTGGATCCTATTATATATGTATAAAATCACACATTTCTTTAGGCCTATATATGAATGAGATTACATTAATGACAAGGACTCAAATATAAATTATTTTTCTTTAGACTTGAACTCCAGTCTTCCTTAAAGTCTAACCAAATTTTCCTGAGAGATTCTTAGTATGTCTTGCAGGATCATATCTAAAATGGTATAAACTAAGTCCTTCCTCCCTTTGATTTACTTTATCCTCAGAGTCACTAAAACAAGCTTCATCATGACCACAGTTGCCAAGGGGTTGTCTTCTGAAGTTGTTACCTTTTTTAAGTGACAGAAGTGTATATATTCTAAGACCAAGTGTATATATTCTTTGACCTCTCCTGTCCCCTCACCCCATTTATGAAAAGTAGGCTGTGCCTTAAGAGATTTTTTTTTAGAGTTTCCATTTTTCTGTTGAAATTCTCCACATTTTCATTAATTTAACATATTTGTAATTTTTTTCTCTTAGTTATGGTTCATATTTTTCTGACTTTTTCACATGTCTCACAATTCTTTTTATTGTATGATGGACCTTGTGCTTAAAAGCACTATAGAGATTGGAATAAGGAAAAGGTATGCCCTTTCTTTCATGAGGATTCCCACTGAGTCAGGGCTGGGTTGTAGCTTTAGTAGTTTAATTCACCTCTACAGCTTTCTGAATTCAAATATACATATGTCTGTGTGTATCCCCCTCCCTCTTCTGTTGTGTATTTAAATGCTAAAATGTGTGATTCAGACAGTAACTGACTTTGTGGTTAAAGAAGGGAAAGAGATGAATTTGGACTCAGGGAAGAGTTTAAGAAGATACAATTGAAATTAAGGCTTGGAAGATGGATACCTAAATTTGTGCTACAGAAATAACACAAGGAGAGAATAGAGGTAGGTAAGATGGGCATGTAGTGAGGAGTTTGAATTTTATCCTATAGAAAGGGGAAGCCTGCTGAATTCCAGCAAAGATGTGACATGATAAAAATTATGTTTTAGGAAAGGTTCATGACTACAGCATGGATGGGAAGTATTAGAAGACAGGAGTTTCAGCCATCACACTATTATAGTCAGTCGGGTGTGAATG
>NW_011888803.1:9009026-9028098 GCF_000151845.1 Pteropus vampyrus | reverse complement strand
TTTTTTCTCTTAGTTATGGTTCATATTTTTCTGACTTTTTCACATGTCTCACAATTCTTTTTATTGTATGATGGACCTTGTGCTTAAAAGCACTATAGAGATTGGAATAAGGAAAAGGTATGCCCTTTCTTTCATGAGGATTCCCACTGAGTCAGGGCTGGGTTGTAGCTTTAGTAGTTTAATTCACCTCTACAGCTTTCTGAATTCAAATATACATATGTCTGTGTGTATCCCTCTCCCTCTTCTGTTGTGTATTTAAATGCTAAAATGTGTGATTCAGACAGTAACTGACTTTGTGGTTAAAGAAGGGAAAGAGATGAATTTGGACTCAGGGAAGAGTTTAAGAAGATACAATTGAAATTAAGGCTTGGAAGATGGATACCTAAATTTGTGCTACAGAAATAACACAAGGAGAGAATAGAGGTAGGTAAGATGGGCATGTAGTGAGGAGTTTGAATTTTATCCTATAGAAAGGGGAAGCCTGCTGAATTCCAGCAAAGATGTGACATGATAAAAATTATGTTTTAGGAAAGGTTCATGACTACAGCATGGATGGGAAGTATTAGAAGACAGGAGTTTCAGCCATCACACTATTATAGTCAGTCGGGTGTGAATGAACTAGAGTGATAAGAGAGGAAAGCAAGAGAAGGATATGGAAGAATCAACAGAATTTATGAAAGAAACCATGATGTTGTCACATTTGGTATAAAAAAATTAAGTAATTAGATTTGCAAAATAAAGAATTTGTTTAGGTACCATACAAGACTCTATAAAATTCTATAGAGTTGGGCTAATGTTTTTACTTTTCACATTTATAAAGAGTTTAACAGTCTTTTCAGTGTCGTGGTCATTTCTGATTACTAATGTCAGATATGCAGTGATTACTGGAATCATTAGGAAAAAAACAACTAGCCCTAGAACCCCGCAGTAGACTGTCAATTTTTATCTGTCAAGATTTATGAAACTTTCTCAGTCATCTGGTTAATGAACTTTTTGATTTAGAACTAGATAACTTGGCAAACTTCCCATAAAGTTGTCCCCGTAAAAATATAGTAATACTTAGACTGTTAAGTGTAAATAAAGGACCGTTTGAAAGTAAATTTACCATATTTACCTATACTACACAGCCTCTCATTCACCGTATTTTGAATATAAAAATATGTAGAGAGGATAACCAGTTTTGTATAATAGTTTGTTAGCATGATTTATAACTTAAATATTTAAGCATATGGCACTTTTTTCCAAATTGTACCATTTATACATAAATGTTAGGAAGGTGCCTCTTAGCCTTGTTTTCTGTTGTCTTCTCTTCACTTTCTGCCACAGCACTTCACGGTTGTTTCTTGTTCCCCAGAGTGCCCAGCTCTTTTTATGTGCTGGTGCCTTTGCCCTTGTTTCCTCTTTCTGGAATGCCCTTTCTCTTTTGCTGCTTGGTAGAATCTCTTTCATTCTTCAAGGTTCAACTGAAATGTTTGTTCTCTGGAAAGCCTCCCTGATCAGTTGATCTTTTCCTTTTCTGTGATCCCCCAGACACTTGTAATTACATATTATATCACCTACCATAGTGAGCTTTTGAAAACAAGTTCTGATTGTGTTATTTTCAGTTACTCTGTGATAAAGTCCAGAATCCCCACTGAAACTTGCAAGATCCTCACCCCATTAAAACACGTACTTAATTCTTTAGCCTCATCTCCCACTCTAATCAGACTAGTCTTTCTCTTTCTTAACTACCTGAAGCTCTTCTCCCAAACTGTTTGCACATACTGTCCTCTTTATTGTGGCCACAATTTAATAACTTCTTGATGAATCTCTACTTACTTGTTAAGTTTTAGCGAAAATTTTACTTTCTCAGAGAGACTTTTCATGACCCTTAAATTAGGTTAGTTCTTCTTGATGTAAGTACCCCAAACACTACATACACTAAAATGGTATATTCGATGCTTTCTTTTCCATTAGACTTCATGAATATGTCTGTTCACGGTTATAGCTTTACTAATTAAGCATGTGTCAGGTACCTCAGAGTCATTTGCTAAATAGTTCTTGATGCAATGGGATGATAAATTTAAAACTTCATTTTGAGAGAAACTTTCTCACTCATCTCACTCTTCTAGTGCCTATGTAATTTCCCACGAAGTAGGCACTCAATGATATCATTAAATTTCATTTTTATAAACATGTTTTCTTTATTTATGAGTTACTTGCAATTGAATAGTCAGAATTTTTAAAGTTGTTCCAGTTCTACCTTTTAAGTACTTGAACGTTTTCTATAAGTAATATTTAGGAATTTTTTTTTTTAATTTCCTGGCAAATCCTTCCCAAACACCTTTATTGTCTCTTCCTACTCTGCCTGATCTCCAATTTTGGAGATCCTTCCCCAACCAGGGCTCTATCTAGCTATCTTCTCTCCCTCAGGTGATCTCATCCAGTCTTGTAGGTATAAATATCATTTATAGGGTGGTGACTCTCAGACTTGATGCACGTGTACTGGAAATTCTGTATTGATGTTTCCCAATATCTTCTTGATATCTTTATTGGGATGGCTAATAATGATCTCAAACCTGACATGTCCTTAAATGAGTTTAAAATTATTCTCTCTTTCTTGACAATAATAAATTCTTATTTCCTTAGGAAGAAATGGAATGATGTTTGGTCACAGTAAAAAGTAATGAGAGAACAGAATTTATACTCATCCCAATAGATCAGTGACAGCTTACTACTAGGACATACAGCTCTAAAAGCCAGCCAAGCAGCAGCAGCTTCACTCCATTGACCACACTTCTGTGGCTGTAGGTCAATTAATACATGACCTACACTCCCACGGTGATGTTCCATGATTGCCTGAATTCCATGCTTCCTAGAAACCCCAGATGATATCAGTACTTTGTTTTCTTCAGCAGCTTCACTAGAAACAAAGCTCTCCTAAGCTTAAAACACAAAAGTCAGATTTTGCTTTGTTACTTAATGGAGGCCTCTTCCTTTAACACCCTCAAACATGATCCTTTCTAATTTTCTTCATCCTATTATGGCATCATCATCTTCAATTCTTTAGCTTGCATTGCACGTTTTACACATCAGTAACTTCTGGCAACTGTACCTTCAAAATTTGTTTGGAATCTATCCAGTAGAGCATAAAGATTAAGTGTGTGAACTGAAGCCAGACTATCCGCTTCTCTAATTTACTACACAAGTAAGTTAAGCTTTTGTACTTTAGGTTAACAACAGTACCTATTTCGTAGGATTGGTAGAAGGATGAAATAAATCAATACACATAAAGTACATAAAACGATGCCTGGCACATAATAAATGGCATATACTCGTGAACTCTTACCATTGTGATTACCACTCTAATCCAAACTGCTATTATCTCTGAAATAACTTCATTAGTGTACCTGTTTCTACTCCTGTCTGGCCAAATCCAGTTTCCACATGGTAGCTAAACTGATCTTTTTCAGAAAATAAACTTAATTGAAGTATGATTTACATACAAAAATATATCCATATAAAGCATGCGTTTCTGTATATTTTCAAAGTTTATACACTCGTATAACTATAACCACAGTCAAGATATAGAACATTTCCATTATGCCAGATAGTTCCCTTGCATTCCTTTTTGAGTCAGTTCTCCTTTCCCAACCCCAGTCCCAGGCAACCAGTAATCTGATTTCTGCCATTATACTAGTTTATGCCAGTTATTGAAGAGACTATTTTTTCCCCATTATATATTCTTATGATGGTTAATTAATTGACCATATATGCATAGGTTTATTTCTGGATTCTCTATTCTGTTCCTTTGATCTATATATCTGTTTTTGTGCAAATACCATACTTTTTTTTTTAACTAAAGGTTTATAATATAGTTCGAAATTAGGAAGTGTGATGTCTTCAAGATTTGTTCTTCTTTTTCAAGATTGCTTTGAGAGTTTTTGTGGTTTCATCTAAATTTTAGGACTTTTTTTTTTCTGTGAAAAATGCCATTGGAATTTTGATAGGGATTACACTGAATTACTTTGAGAAGTATGGACATTTTAACTATATATATTCTTCCAGTTCATGAGTGTGGAATATCTTTCTATTTATTTGTGTCCTCTTCAATTTCCTTAATCATTGTTTTATATTTTTCAATATTTTTTAGTTTTATCATGTCTTGAAATGAGATAGTATAAGTCCTCCAACTTTGTTCTTTTTCAGAAAAATTTTTTTTTGTTGTTTTAGTTTCTTGTAATTTCCATGTAAGTTTTAGGATTATTTTCTCACTTTGTACCGAAAAATCTGCTGAGACATTCGGATATTGTCAAACTTACAGATCAGTCTTGGGAAAATTACCATCTTAAAAATATTGTGTCTTCTGGCACATAAACACAATGTATAGCTCTCCATTTAGATAGGTCTCCTTTAATTTCCCTCAGCATCATTTTGTAGTTTTTGGTGTACACGATTTTAAAAAATAATTGTTGTTATATTATCTCTGTATATTTTGTATTTTGCTGCTGTTATAAAAAATATTTTTTAAATTTAAATTTCCATTTTTATTTTTTGCTAGTGTATAGAAATTGATTATAGATTGTTCTTATATACTACAACCTTGGTAAAGTTGCACTGCATAGCACTGCGTACTTTCAATAGCTATTCTGTAGAATCAGTTGGATTTTCCACATAGCTGACCATATTTGCAAACAAGAATTTTACTTTTTTTCCAAACTGAATGACTTTCCTCCCTTATCTTATTGCACTGCTGGAATCGCCAGAGAAATGTTGAATAGAAGGGGAAAGGTTGATTTGAATTATCAAATCCACCTTTACTGTAAGTGAAAATCCATAGAGATAATTTTAGAAACCTTCCAGATGATTTTAATATTTTGCCGGTATTGATATTAACCTCCACAAAATTTCATTATTGTTGAGGTCTCCAACATCTTCTGCTTTCACTGTTTCCTCATACTTGGCTTCAGTTTTTTGAGCATGGCAAGCTTATTACCTTATTAGAAAGAGGGGCAATCTTCGACTTAGGGAACCATCATGTTAACATCCATCTCCAAGACTGACTTTCTCCACAAAGCAGGAACCTTGGCTACTGAGGGTTCCAGGCTCACATCTTTCCAGCTTTACCACCTGAGAAAGAAGAGCTTATCTCTCCAGCCTCAGCTTAAATAAGCATGGCAAGGGAATCTGGTTGCATTCGCTTAAGCCATGTGTCTACCCTTTGAACAAATCTGTGTAGCTAGGGTGTAAGGATTTTGTGATTGGCGTGTCCAGAGTTAGGTGTATACCTTGGCAAGGGTCCTAAGTAACTCATTTAGGCTACATGTTAGAGTAAGGAATGACAATGATGCTCCACAAGGAAAGTCATGGCCAAGGGGCGAATCAAGGGAGTTTTTCCCTGGTTTGTGTCTTCTACAGTTCCCAAAAGATTCTTTCATATTTTACTACTTCTTATTTTAAAGATATGAAATGGAGTAAAGCTCAAAAAAAATTATTATCCTGCTGGGCACTGCCATATTCTCCAGGATTCAGTCATGCCCATCCCTTCCAATCCTTTCTTGTCTACTTGATGCACCTTCCCTGTTTTGTTCACTGACCTTGCCAAGCCTCTGCTGATGCTCTTCCCATCAACGTCTTTCAGAGGCTTTCCCTACCTTAGGGAATCTTTTCCTTTGACTTCTGCCTGTCTTCCCTTCCCACCTTATTACCTCACTCACAGAGATGGAGTGATCATTCTCCTTCCTTAGTCGTAAAAGCTTACCAGTCAGATAGTTTATCCAAGGGGGATACTCTGATAAATTATGTTAAATCATAGACTAATGTCAGAGGGCTGAGAACTTTACTCCCACATAAGGAACGTTAGATTTCTGAGGCCATGCATAGAATTGGCACTCAGTAAATATTTGCCATATTGAATTGAACCCGAAGAAAAGAATTTACTAATGGGAAGTAGATAAGTTAGGAGGGGAAAAGGAAATCCAAGGTAAGTCATAGGGGAGCTTTCCACAGGCAGGTAAGCTTGAACACAGTTATGCAAAAATCACTGCAAGTAGATAGCTGCTTTATACCTGCATGAACCTGTAAGAGATTTTCTATGACAATAAGGGAAAGGATTTATTAGCATTTCTTCTTCACTGGGTCACAGTCTGTTGCCAAGAATACTAATGCTACCCTCTACATGAACTGTAGTAAACCATCATTTTCCATTCAGACTGTGAGAATGTGATCATTGCTATAACAAAAGTGTCATCGAAAAACATTCACCTCTTTCTGAGCCAAGAAGGATAAAATCTACACAGAGACAACAGAACCTAAATGGCAGGTGGGACTGAGCATTGGTCAGGACCTTGTTGAGATACCTGTGAATAATCTGTAGATGGCTTCTGTAATTAATTTTTTAAAATCAATTAAAGGAAGCATGTATAACTTTTGTATTCCCAGTCCCTACCTAGCACTGCATTGGCAGAGTTAAAAGCTGATAGTGAAGAATTTCTTCTTTACTCTCTTTTACCATTTGATTATAATTAATTGATTAATCTGTCTTCTCTTCAGTATAAGATTATAAATTCTGTAAGGGCAGGGTTTACATTTGTCTCGTATACCGTCATTCTTCAGGATCCAGTGCACATAGCAATGCTTAAAATATCGTTGATATGGAAATGAAATGATAGGAAATCAGGAGAGAATGGAAGAATGATTGAGTTTCTAGTGTGTGCCAGACATTTTGACAGGTGCTTATATGTTATAATAGGTATTTCACTTTTCTACCCCATGACAACTCTGGGAGATATGTATGTATTATTATCATAATTTTACAGTTAAGAGAACTTGGAAAGATGACTGATATTGTTGAGTATCTACTATTCATTGGGTCCTATGGTAGTAAATTTGAAGATATTATCTATATGTAGATCTTCAAAATACCATGGACTGTCTTTCTGCTTACTACACAAATTTACAGAAAAAGTTGACATATAGTTAATGAGAATTAATGCTAAGATTTAAATCCATATCTTCTGATTACAAATTGAGTACACCGAATGGCTTAATGGATCAATTGTTCTCATTAATGAATTTTTGATTCCTAGATATTTACTTTTGATTCATAGATATTTTCATAAGAGTTTCATAAAACTCTTATGACAAACAACTTTGCCAATAGCACTTATTCTAAACAAAAATAACTTCAAGATTGTTTTTCACCTGAAAAATAAAAATTTATATTTGAAAATTGAACTTACTCCAGACTCTGCTTATAGCTTGTATCACATGTAAATAATCTCTGATGTAATTTTTAAATCAGAGTCCAAGAAAAGTCTTCATAAGATCTTTAAGCAATACATTCCATTATTCAAATATCCTTATTTTTAGTAAATATATCCTCATTGAAACCCACTTCTCTCTTTTTCTTAATAGAAATTGCAATGATAATAGATTTTTAAAAAATCTTATCTCTTATTTTACAGAATAACATCCTGCCACTATGTTCAATGTTGTTTTGTAAATGAAGGAGGACTCTAAAATTTTAATGGCAGCAATACTATTTGTAACATACTTTTTGTTTCTTGGCCTTAGAAAAAATATTTAAATAATTTAGCTCTCTGAAATTTCATTTCCTGGACTCAGGCTCTAAAGCCGTCCTCATTTTTTATTTATCCCACCAGTTAGCCTCTTTTACTGACATTTACCGACAGCTCACTCCTTTTACTACTCCTCTATTAGAAGGTCATACTTTTCAATGGAGCTCACTTTTGGAATTTGTGACTACAAAAGTCTTGTGTGGTCCTTTGGATGAGCTGAATCAAAAAGGGCAATGAAAGTGACACATTTACAACCAGATGGCTCTCTAATCCATATTTAATTTTCTAATTTCTGTATGAAAATTTGAAAGATAAAACTTGATTACAGAATGTATTTCATATCTATGCAAATGCTTATAACCTTTCTAATTATATATGCAAGATTTAAACCAATCTCAAGTTAATGTCAGATTCAGAGCAAAATTTTAAAATATTGTCAATCTACTTTTAAATGTAAATGAATTAGTTATTAGGAGAATGCAAATTGGAATTATGAGATTTTGTTATACACTCACTAAAAGTCTCAATGAAATAGAAAATTTTCCAAGCAAAACCAAATTATCAAAATAGAATCAATTATAAGAAATATATTAATCCTGATTAGATCAAGGATTAACTTTAGCCCAAGTAATCATTAAGAAAAAGATATTCCACTTGAAAAATGAGTTAAAGACAAATTTTTGTCAGGTCGACAAGAATTTTAAAGGGATAGTAATAACTACTTTTTGGTGAGTTTGGGGAGGCAAATACCGTCATACACAGTTGATAATAAAAAGAGTTGCTAATACTTTCTTGTCAATAAGTCGCCAGTGTGAATAAAAAAACTTTAAAAAGTTATCTTTGTCTCTGAAAATTTACTTTTAGAAATTCTAACAAACCAGCTGAAGATATAAATGAAGATTTTGTTATAAGAATGTTCTTCATAGAGAACATCATTGTAAAACAGTGAAAAATTGGAAAGATTCTAGATTTCCTAATTGAAGTTTTTTACATGTGTATGTGGTCACTGCAAATAAATGTATATATTCATTCATACTTTAAGATGTTGTTAAGGTGTGGTTCTGGGCAAAGATATGCTAAACAGCCAACTTCTGCTTCTGTAATCTGCTTGCTTGTTTGATGTTAACTAGGATGTGGTTAATCTGTTTGTTTGTTTGATGTTAAACCAGGGTGTGGTTCTAGGCTTTATGAGCTGCCTCTTTTGGGAGCTCAGGGCTGATCTCCTCTAACCCTGCGTGGTAGAGAGTCAGTCGCAGGCCGGCTAATAAAGGCTCATAATTCATCTCAATTGGCTCCGTGGGTCTTAGAATTGATCGCGCCATAACAATGTTAATAATAAAATGCTGAATTTACAAAGCTCATATGATATTGCAATGGGATCAACAAAGTACAACTACACACAACAATATAGATGAATCCCACATCCATATTTGAGTAAAAGAAGTCAGAGAAAACACGTATTATATAATTCCACTTGTATAGAGTAAAGAGCGAAAAACAATTTATGCTTTTAGAAGTCAAGATAATGTTTATCTTTCAGGGATATAATGACTGAAAGAGAGCAGGAAAGGGGTGGTGTCTGGGATGAGAGCAATAGGAAAAGATATAAACAGGATATTGTGTAACATAAATACTTTAAACAACCCTACTTGGCCTGATTCTATGTTCTCATATGAGAGAAAATACATGAAATAACTAGTTCATTCCTCTTTTATCTCTTCATTCATTCAATAGTTAATTATTGAGAATTTACTATATGCTAGGACCAGTTCTAGTTTATAAAGTGAGCAAAACCAACAGGTCTCTGCTATTACGGAACTTATATTCCAGCAGGGAAGATATACAATTAACATTCTAACATTCCATTAAAAATATATCAGGTAGTGTTAAAAGCTATGAGAAAATTTTGCAAAGAGAGATATGGCGACTGAGCTGCTGTTAAAGACTGGATTGTCAAGATGATCTAGCTAAAGAGTTGTTTAAACAGAGATCTCAAAAGGAGTTAGCCATGAAAAATTAGGTAGAGGAAACAAATTTGAAAGACAAAATGACTTCTGGCTTTAAACTCAGACAGCTGGGTGGATCAGTATTGCTGTTTATGCAGGAGTATAGGAAGAGTGGTCAGCTGATACAGCAGGGTAGGGAGAGGCCGAATTTCTCAAGTGTGAAGTAAGCTTTTATCTGCTTTTGAATGAGTCTGGCCTTGATATCTGAAACTGTTTTTGAAGGACAAAAGTAAAGTCCTGGGAAGGTATAAACAGGATCATAGAGAGAATTGGGATTCGGGGAATATGTTAGGCAGAAGTAATTCATGTGAAATTTGAAATTTGAATCAACTTAAAAGAGGTTGAAGGCTAGTTGGAAGCTTAGGAGAAAATGTTAAACCAATGTTTATTATTGCAGTAACAATGAGGATATAATTCAAGATACTTTTTACTCATTAGATGAGGTGAGTCAGCATTCCTGTCTAAAGGTATAACATCTTTTTGTGACTTAGACCCACAGAGTAAGGTCATTAAGGGTTCTTTTTTGTGGTCCTTTTTGTTAGCTCTGTTTTCATTTAACAAATACTGTGTTTTCATTGAACAAATATTTATTGAGATATGATAGACATTGGAGATATAATGATGATAAGAGAGTGTTCCTTGCCCTCAGGAAGCTCACCACCATCTAGAGGGAGATAAAGTACAAGTAAATTGTCAGTTAATACACAGAGGGTTAAGTGTTACCCCAGTGGTGAGAACAAGGTGATGTGAGAGGAATTTAACCCTCTCAGAGGGGGACTGGAAGAGTTAAGGACTGGTTCCCAGGGGAGTAACACCTAATCTAAGAACTGAAGTTCTCATACATTCTCACATTGTGGTTACTGCGCTTTTTCCACCCTCTCTCATTACTTCACAGGATCTCTCATCCCCAGGCTGGTTGGTGCTTTTCATTTCCAGGAAAGACTCCTGCCACCACCCCTCCACTTCCACTTCTTGCAGTCACACCGCTGACTAATATTAATCCTTCAGTTCTTTTCATACACTTCTATAACATTTTCATGTAAAAGCCACCCTCATATTTCCTGACAACCTTGTGACAGCAGAGAACGGGACACACAATGTATAGCACTTTGCTTGCATTCCTCATGGGTCCTCAGGAACTAATGTGCTGAGCATCATAGATTATTAAAGAAAGCAGGGCACCGAGATCATAAAACAAATGATTAATTTTCAACAATATTACTTGAATAGGTGTTTAATTGGCTATTGTAAGTGCTAAGATTATAGGGCTACTTTGATAAAACCGTATAAAACCATTTCCAAAGAATATATAGCTTTTTATATGTCAATTCTATGTGATGGGTAGGGCTGCCACAAAAGGAAACAAAGACTGTACTTGGTGAAACTCTAAGAATGCCATTAATATGTATGATTTAATTGGATCTCTTTTGGGCAGTGTATGTGATGGTCCTAAAAAGGATTTAGGATTATACAGAAACATAAAATAGAAATAGAGGGAAATAAAGCCGATAATCCAAGGGAAGAAGCCATGCTGGGCACCAGAAGTAGAGAGTAATGGTAGGAAGGGCTGGAGATGAAGCCATGGACTTGCCAAGAAGTCCAGCATCAAAAATGACTGGACCTTTGCTTGAAGAAGGAAGAACAATGGATATGGGGAGATGAGCAAAAGTGTTCTCTGTGAGAGAAGGCAATAGAAAGACAAGTAGGATTTTGGTGCCTATATCAGTAGATTTGTCACCATACATTTTGTGCAGTGATGTTGACTGTGATTGCTGAGACCAGTTCACGAGTAGTCTAAACTCATTGTTACGTAAACATGAGAAAACAATGTTTTCTAGTAGCTATAATGAACTGTGTTCTGTTGACCTATGTTTCTTAATAATATCTCAGCCAAATTCCTTATTATTGTCACTTTTGGGTATTCAAATTGTCTTAGTTTGATGATTAAGACCCAAGTCCTATTCATTTTAAAAGTTGTATTTCTTACTTGAACTGAAGCTCTCCACTTTCCCTTCCTCTAACTCAGGCTAGACTTATGTCTTTAGTGGCTTGAAATAGTAGGAGAGTGGGTATATGGCCTCAGTCTCAAATAATTGCTTTTCTCTTTTCCTAGGGGTTTCTGCTTGAGTCTTGGAGAGGAAGAAAAGGATGGTCAATGTCTCTTCATGAGCCTGTTCTGCTGTAGTGTGGTTTCAGATCTCTCTCAGAGTGAGAGGTACCCAAAAGCTGGTTCTTTATTAGGTTTTTAGATGGTCCTGTAAGGCTGTTTTCTCTGCACAGTCTCTTGGCATGAGAGAATCCAAGTGGATTATGCTCAGCCCCTTCTACAATTCTACTCAATCAATTAGGAACTTTATACTTATTGTATCAAACATGCATGATATCTTTAATGCATGAAAGTTGTCCCACTGGCAAATTTGTCTTCCCTACCTTCTCTCTCCTGCCCATTTCTCCAGTCTCAGCAGCAACAAGAGCTCTGCTCATCCAGTGGTTCAGCAATGTTTGTACAAGAGGATTACTACTTACTAACTTATGTGGCTTCCTGAGATTTACCCTTTACTTGGGGCGGGGGATGGGGGGTGGGGCGTGGATATCCTTTCAGAACCCTGCCTTTCCCCCAAAGGCCTGCTCCTTTTTCTCTCCTAGTCTTTTTCTTACATTTGGAGGTGGTTAAGGTAATAGAATTGGTGGGTGGTAGTAGCTTAGCTTTGGTTGACCCAGTATCTCTCATTTACTTTAAGAAGATGTAGCCAGCAATACTCTAAGCTTGACTCTGGGATACATAGTACTTTTTGTCCTAAGCTGTGGGCTTGCATAATTGATTTCAGAAAAATGGAATCCTGATAGATAATAAATACTATCTTGTTCCAATAGCAAAGGTCATATTGAGGGCAAAATCTGTGTTCTCCGGGGGAATCTGAATCTAAATGGAAAGTTAGTATTGAATCGGTGAAGATTTTATTTGTATATGTGCTTGATGAATGTCATGGGAGATACAATAACTGAATAAAACTTCAGACCACTTTGAAAACTTGTAATTATTATGTCTTGTGATATATTTAATATCTCTTTTTTTTGCATTCACCATTCTATCTATAACACCTAGCTGCAGAGTATTGATAAATAGCAGAAGATTACTACCCTGACTGAATGATGGATAGGTGACCCTCAATGCTAAACTCCCTGAGCTTCAGGGACAGCAGTTTAAAACTTCTTAATGTGAGAGCTGCCATGACTCAAGACTATCTATATGCAGAAATGGACCAAGCACCTGCCATTATCTAGTGGGATTCACATAACACTTGGAGGTGGGTACTATTACCCCCTTTTTTACAGATGAGACAACTATGGCTTTACTTCTGTTGGGATAATACCAAAGTTTGATTACAAAGACTTCTTTTTTTAAAAAAAAAAATAAATGAGTTATATATATAAGTTTAAAATATGAAATAGTTCTAGAATATTTACAATAAATTTAATAATTGCTCTACCAATTATACCTCCCTCGATCACATATTTTCTTCCAATTTCTACTCTTATTTGTACTTTACAATAAAGATTTTTGAAAGAATTGTGCGTACACCCTTTTATTTACTCACATCTAATTCTTTCTTTATTACTCTTATTAAGGTCACTAATAGCTCTGTGTTGCTAAATTCAATGACCACATTTAAGCATTAATCAAAATGATTGACTGCTCCTTCTTTCTTTTTTTGTTTTTGCACTTTTAAAATAATTTTATTTTTCAGTTACAGTTGACATACAATTTTATATTAGCTTTAGATATACAACATATTGATAGACATTTATATAACTTATGAAGTGATCACCCTGATAAATCTAGCACCCAGCTGCTCCTTCCATCTTGATTCATTCTTTTCTTTTCCTTCCTTGATCTCACATTCAAGTTTTCCCGTTTGTCTTCAGAGGCTTCTTCTAAGCATTTTTTTTTGTCAGTTCCTCCTCCTTTTTTCAATAGGTATATCATTTTTCCTTATCATTTAGAAGATTGTTGAGAATGGCATCTCGGATTCAGCTTAAATTATTTTTACTTGGGTTCATTACTGAACCAGCAAATAAGCAGTATAAAATGCTTACAAGGTATGAGTTTAAGTGAATAAGTGGGCACAATGCCATGTGCCTCCACAGTTCCTCATGAGATGGGCCAGAGCTTTCGTAGTCAATGTAGCTTATGTGGAGGAAGTAATCCACCAGGTCACAGAAGCTCCTAGCTTCCATATTGTTGCGTTTTTTATTTTTAGGGTCTCCTTACTACCATGTAAGGAAATTCCTTGTTATGCCACAATAAATCGTCATTGCATACTTCCATTGTTGCGGTGGCTTTGCTGAGGAAACTTGGAAGAACTAGAACTACATCTTCCAGAAACTGTATGATTTTGGGTTGGGTTCGATCAAAAGAGATATTTGCTTGAAATTTGGAAGGCAGGAGTAAAACAGCAGCCATAACTATCTGAAAGTGAGTCAATAGGAGGCAGTAAGAAACAGATGCAGGAGGGCTGGCATCCTTGCTCTTCCCCACACCATGTCCTGCTCTTCTTTCTAAATACTGGCCTTGCGACCTGTAATGATTCCAGACCCACCACAAGATGCTTAGAAACAAACCCTCAGAAGTGCTAGCTCTGCAGAGGTAACAGTCTTCCACAGCAGCCCCCTTCATGGTCCCACTCCAGTTCCTGGTCTTGCTTAGCTTTCAATATCTAACATGAAACACCAACTCCAGTGATTTAGGGAGGTTTGTTAGTAATTTTTTTCTTTAGTTCTTTACTCCCCAGCTTTACTCCTATTGTAAATTCCCTATTCTGTAATTTCACAAATGGTTCCCTGTTCTTTTTCTCTGATGAAACTCTAACTAATACTATTATTGGTTGGTTATTTATACCAAACTATTCCAAAATTTGTTGGCTTGAAACAATCAACAAATTTTATTTATGATTCTGTGGGTTGACTGGGCTAAGGTAAGCAGCTATTTGCTGTTCTTAATTAAAGTCTGGTGACCATAAATGGAATCGTCTAGGGGCTTAATTAATCTAATGCTTTGAGTAAAACTATTTTAAAACTTAGTGGCTTTAAACAACAACCATTTTGTTTTCTTCATGATTCTGTTGGTTGGGCTTAAATGGGAGTTTCTTTTGTTGGTCATGCTTAGAGTTTGATAATTGCAAATGGAATCATCATGAGGCTTGATTGGGAAGCAGAGATAGTTTGGCCTCTTTTATTCTCCATATGGTCTCAGAATCTCACCAGAGTGGTTTCTGCATCATTATAGTTGAGTTTTGTACATGGAAGCTCAGGGTTCCCAAAAACACAAAAATGGAAGCCTTCATCTTTTCTGCTACATTCTATTAATTAAAGCATGTCATTGAGCTAGACCAGATTCAAAGTAGGAGGTGACTACACAAGGCCATGTAGTATATTAATAATAATAATAATAGGTATTTTGGATTTTTAGAGATCATTGTGGAGACTAACTACATACTTTTCTGCTTGGCCTGCAAGTAGGCCTGGCTCACTTCACTGTTACTTTGAGCTGTGATCTTCCTAGTCCCATTTTATACTGATATCATAGTACACGTTCATCAGGCACTGTGCTTTGGGTCCCACTATTTGCACGTGCTCTGTTAACTCACTCTGGCCTGCAACACCAACCAGTATGAGTAAGAGCATTGGAAGGTGGTTTTCTTGATCTTGGCTGAGCAGCTAGGATTGTAAATATGTATCACCTCTCAGTACTACAGTTTAAATGAACACCTGGGGGCAGATATTTAGCTTGTGACACTGCCAACTCCCCACCTTTAGGGGTAGCAGCCTGTTGGATGCCTGCTAGAATGAGCTTTTTTTCCATTCAGGAATTTTGCAGTCAGTTCAGTCTCTGGGGTTTAGAAGGGGTTGTCTTTCCAAAATAAGGTTACCTCTCTTCCTTTACTGGGATAGCTTAGATTTATTTTCTGTAGCTAGATTCCCTTCCAGAGGTGATGGCCTCAAGGTTCCATTTCCAAACCTGGTAATTTTTTTGTAACTAGATCAACTATTAGATCATGAATCACGAACAGCTATATGGCTGTTATGGAAAGCCCATACAGAACCTCCAATTGCAGGTGCTATCACTAGTTTACTCTAGACTATAGTCAGGGCTAGCTTAGTGGGCATGAGACTTATGCATATGCACAGAGCCCTGGTTTTAGAAGATCCCTGTACTTGGTTTAGTACTTTGCTGTTTCTATCTTGAAATTTTTATTAATTTTTGAACAAGGATTCTTATTTTCATTTTATACTGGGTCTCATAAAATTTGTAGCTTGTTCTTACTACAATGGTAATCATTCAGTTATTTTTTCTGAATCCTACTGATTCACAATTAGCTACTGGATGTAGTCCTGGAAATAGATCTAAACCAAGACCTGCCATGTGATGATAGAGTCCAGTACTGAGACCCACCTGAGCATAGCTATTGCACTAGGGCATCTGGGAGGGTAATAACCAGGTTGGTAGGCTTTGCTTCTAGAGCTGTGGAGTGGATGGGTTAGAAGGACACAGGGGAAGTCTAGCTGTTGTGTATTATTTCTGTTGCAACACAGAATTTCAGGCTTTTATTCCCCTCTCAGTAAAAGGCCAGTGTAACGCAGGAGCCCCAGGCCTGAAACTTGCACCTGGGTTTGGATATTCTGAAAGAACAACCTGGAGGACCAGAGGGGTGAGAAATGCCATTTATTACTTACAAAGGAGGGAACCTTCAGCAACGGCTGGTTGAAGTTGCAGGAATAAAGCTGCTAACCAAGAGCAAGCGGAGTTTTTTATGCCCATAAGCAGAGGGTAGGGTTATCTCATTGGGCAACAGCCACCTTCTCAGACAGATGGGAGCGAGATGTGCTGCTTGGTTATAGGAGCAGATGACGTCAATGGGAGCAATAAGAAACATCCTTGGGAGGAGGCGTTGCTGAAAGCTCTTTATGCACTGCCTTCCTTGGCTGTTGGCCGGGCAGCTCTCAGTCTTCTATGTGGAGGGGCTGTGTTCTGAGTTAACCCTATAGCCAGGTGTCCTACTCTTATCCCTTTCCTACATTTTCTTCATGTTCATCTGTACATCCATAGCCATTAGCACTGGCTGTGTAGGTGCCAGCCCACTAAAGTAACTAAAGTGCTGATAGACCTTCTGTTTCAACAGCACAGTGTCTAAATATGCTATTGCACAGCTCATTTTCCAATGAATGCTATGAGAGTAACTCAAACCTTCCCAGTAATTAGGGGTCTTATTATCTTCTCTTCCTTTGTTTCCTTAACTACTTCCAATTTAAACCACAAGACACTTTTTGTTAAGACTGTTAATTATACCAAACTAATTGTCCCAGGCCTAAAAGTCTGGTCTGTGTTTAAAGTTTGTTAAAACTTGGGACTCAGTTTATATGACTTTCATTTTGGTTTACTTCCAAACCAGCGAATAATTCCTATCAAAGGCTACAATAGATAAGGATGCAAATGATGGATGCTGAGCTTTGTGCTTCTCTAAATCCTCAGGGAATTGAATTATGGTGGTAAAACTCCCTGTGCAAAGTGAGAAAACCACCAGTTGGGGGGACAAGGTAACCTATATGTTTATAAACTTGGACTCAGTAGTCTATCTACTCCATGAATGGAAATTCTTTTGGCACCATGGTAGGCCCATGCTCTGTGTTCCATTTTGTTTGCATCATTACAGTCTCTGGCAGCCCTGGCCATGTGAACCCACTCTTCCCAACCTACATTCTATCTTTATTCATTCATTATCATGGTCGTGACTCTTAGGCTATGACTCTGAGTGATAATTAAAATATTATATTCTTTAAATTTTAGTTTTCTTTATCTGAGATATATATGATTATATTGAACTGAAATGAGAGAGACTATGGTTTGACAGGTGGTAACTGATTTTTTTCCTAGTATCCATATCAATGAATTGCAGTAAACATGACTTTATTCATATTGTGTATAGTAGTATGTAATTGGAGACTTTGGATGAATACAGTAACATCAATTTATACTTAAAACTTCCAAGGCTAAACTCATTTTTTCTCAAATATATTTTTCTTGCTTTCTTACACTTGTATTTGACTACTTAAATAGACAATTTTAACTTTTTGGTGAAATTTGAAGTATCATTTTAGACAACTTTTGTATCAAATAATGCACAACCTGGTATCAATATAAAAAGGTCTTTATTTATCACTTTTTCTGATAGAATAATGAGTAAATAAAATTGTTAAACTTTAACATTGACTTATGATTTTTCAAATACCCCTGAATGTATATACTTAATCAAAGTATCCCTTCCAGGATAAATTTAAAAATTCAGAAATATCCACTTTTGTTGTTGATGTTTTTTAAAACTGTGTTCTAGGTCTGCTTGAATTTCTTTTCTTGTTTGAGACACAAATGGTGATACCTAAAATAACAAGAGCAATTACCACAGATCCAACCACTATCAACACCAAAAAAGAAAAGCTAACTCTGGAATTAGGGTAATTTTCATCAGGAGTAGGATTTGGATCACTTTCATCAGGATCTGCTTGAGGAATAAACAAAGCTACTTGTGCAATATTGGATACTTTTGATGTCAAATTGCTTTTATCCACACTTTGAATGGCAATGAATATGTGGGTTGCATTTTCTTCTGAAATATTTCCTGGTTTAAATGCAAATATTTCCTTGGAGTTGGCCTCCTTTGGTGACAGATCCGTACTATTTACTTGCAGAGCATCTTCAAAATTGTCTCTTAGATCCAGGATACTTCCACTTATTCTTATGATATACTGTTGAACTAAGAAAAAAAAGTTATGTGTAGCTTAGAAACTAGAGTATATTAAATTTCTGTTTATTCATTCTCCTCAGAAATATTGTTTAATTATCCCAAGCTTGTACTCCTATCCAAGGCCTTATAAATTTTTCAGTATAAGCTGAACTTATGTTTAAACTCTGTTTAAACTCTGCCAAATTCTACCTTCTTTGTTTGAAAATGGGACTAGTTAAAATGTGTCATATTTGATTGATTAAAAAATAAGAGATTATAAAATTAACACTTTACCAACTTATCATTTAAAAATAATTCTCCTCCCACCCACCCTTATACACTTGCTTTTGCATGAGCACCTTTCACTTAATCAATGCCACATGATGCATTATCCTTACCTTTTCCAACATCAAAATCATCTCCTGGTGCTGTCCATGTTAGACTGATCACATCCCCAATAGGTGTGGCCTCAAGGTCTGTGATTTGACTTGGTGGATACAGGTCAGGCAAGGGAAATATTGAAACATTTGAAACCACAAATGCACCTCCAGACACTGTTCTGATGAAACTCTCTAAGTTTGTCTGAGTATCCTCATCAATTTCAGGTCTTGGTGGATTCACTTCGATTTTCCCTGCATTAAAAATGTCCTTGTTTGTAATGAGCACAACACTACTGGTATTTTCAATAGAATTCACCATCCCACTAGTCTTTTCCTTTTTTTTTTTT
>NW_011888803.1:9005762-9007681 GCF_000151845.1 Pteropus vampyrus | reverse complement strand
ATTTTATAATATATAATATTACACACATATACACACACTGATACCTATATGTATATCTTCACCTTATCAACTTATATGCAGGTAATTAGAATACTCTTCTTACCATTTCTCAGCCAAATGGTTTGCTTGAAGATCTTACTATACCTAAATATATAATTATGTCATCTCTCTGTTCATATCAGAAAGATCTCCATGAAAGAAAAAGTATCTTTGCATAGGATTTAATTCTCACTATAGTCACCTACAAATTACTTATTTTGATTTATCTTCAACCACTCCTTTAAAAAAAAATTTTCACCTCTTGCTTTATGATCCATTAACTCCCTAGTCTGATAGTGGAAAGACCCATCTGTTATTAGAATAAGCAGTTGGGGAGTTAAGGAATAATGTGTCATAAATATATTTTTTGATATCACTGGGACTGAAGTTATTTGGTAAATTACAAACACATTTTTCAGGGCATTTAAAATTTTAAGGCAGAGGTTCTTAAAATGAGGTCCTTGGACCAGGATCATCTGCATCCTTTTGGATTGTATTAGGAATGAAAATTTCTTAGGCTGCCTAGGGAAGAGCCTAGCATTCTGTGTTATAACAAGCCTTTCAGGTGATTCCTTTGCATGCTAAAGTTTAAGAACCCCTGCTCCAAGTCATTACCAAGTCTTAGGTAAAGGCATTCCAAGTTAGTTAAGTAGCTACCTGGTAAAACCTTGAGAAATGACAAGATATGGGTAAGTTTTAATGTAATGTGGAAGGGGCTGGAGGAAAAGGAAGAGTCAGGAGAGAGTTGAGGAAAATACTATAATATCAGATGAAGACACTGTGGTGCATCAAAGAATCATTTTACTTTCTAAATTTTTCACAGGGCCAACTCAATGATAGGATTATAAGTTGACTGAATTAATTACATCGCAAAAGATAGAAATCTCTGATAATTCAGACATTTATTTATTTATTTTTTCCTTGCTTACTGAGCTCTTCTTAAAAGAAGGTTCAGTTTTCAGAATAATCCAGAGTCTAGGAAAAAGGTCTTTAAGCACCACTCACCCATACAGACCAGGGAGACAGCATGTCCAACACTGTCTTGTTTCCTATCAGTCAGACCAAGTATCTGATGTCCTTGTGATGTCCCCTTTTGTCTGCCCTTGGGCTTCAGTTCCCAGGACTATATTTGTGCTTTGTTCTGGCTATTGAGAATTACTCTTGCCTGTCTCCCCTTCTCTACCAGGGGCTCAAGTTCTACCATTTAACCCTATGGGGTAGCTATGCTTCACTCTCTCTGGCCAGATTTTCTTGGTGGTGTGCCCCTAAGAAACACTTGATCAGAGTTCTTGATGCTGTTCTTGTCTCCTGAATGAGACATTGATTATCTAGGTGACAAATAATGATGACAGTAAATAATATTTATTCAGTGCTACTAATGTAGGGAGGAGGCAAGAGTATTAAAATGTTAATAAAGCCACATTCAGAGACTGCAAGATGCTGATCAGCCCTGCGGCCAGGTCAGGAGGAAACCTGTAGAACAAAAGGAGATTTCGGCTGAGATTACTAACCCATTCCCCATACCTGTGAGGCGGAAAATGAACCAAAATTCATTCCCTGTGGCTAAAACCATGGGGGAACCTATAGATTAAAGCCTGGGAACTGCCAGCAGGCCTTTCACTCTACATATTCTTATCTTTTCCATGTGGCATAGTCTTCCCCTTCCTCACTGTATGTCAGTATCAAAGAAAATGGAAACTAAAGAATGACATAAACTGAATTCTCTGGGTTCCTCTCAGTGCCTTTAATTTACTCTGTTTCTTACACTATCCTTGTCTCTGGTGTCTCTGTCCCTCTCAGTCCCTCAGCGCCTTTACTCTGTCTCTCTCTCTGTCTCTCACACTGTCTCTCTCACTCTCTGTCTCTGAGAAGAGACCACA
>NW_011888803.1:9002635-9005712 GCF_000151845.1 Pteropus vampyrus | reverse complement strand
ATTAAAATATTATATTCTTTAAATTTTAGTTTTCTTTATCTGAGATATATATGATTATATTGAACTGAAATGAGAGAGACTATGGTTTGACAGGTGGTAACTGATTTTTTTCCTAGTATCCATATCAATGAATTGCAGTAAACATGACTTTATTCATATTGTGTATAGTAGTATGTAATTGGAGACTTTGGATGAATACAGTAACATCAATTTATACTTAAAACTTCCAAGGCTAAACTCATTTTTTCTCAAATATATTTTTCTTGCTTTCTTACACTTGTATTTGACTACTTAAATAGACAATTTTAACTTTTTGGTGAAATTTGAAGTATCATTTTAGACAACTTTTGTATCAAATAATGCACAACCTGGTATCAATATAAAAAGGTCTTTATTTATCACTTTTTCTGATAGAATAATGAGTAAATAAAATTGTTAAACTTTAACATTGACTTATGATTTTTCAAATACCCCTGAATGTATATACTTAATCAAAGTATCCCTTCCAGGATAAATTTAAAAATTCAGAAATATCCACTTTTGTTGTTGATGTTTTTTAAAACTGTGTTCTAGGTCTGCTTGAATTTCTTTTCTTGTTTGAGACACAAATGGTGATACCTAAAATAACAAGAGCAATTACCACAGATCCAACCACTATCAACACCAAAAAAGAAAAGCTAACTCTGGAATTAGGGTAATTTTCATCAGGAGTAGGATTTGGATCACTTTCATCAGGATCTGCTTGAGGAATAAACAAAGCTACTTGTGCAATATTGGATACTTTTGATGTCAAATTGCTTTTATCCACACTTTGAATGGCAATGAATATGTGGGTTGCATTTTCTTCTGAAATATTTCCTGGTTTAAATGCAAATATTTCCTTGGAGTTGGCCTCCTTTGGTGACAGATCCGTACTGTTTACTTGCAGAGCATCTTCAAAATTGTCTCTTAGATCCAGGATACTTCCACTTATTCTTATGATATACTGTTGAACTAAGAAAAAAAAGTTATGTGTAGCTTAGAAACTAGAGTATATTAAATTTCTGTTTATTCATTCTCCTCAGAAATATTGTTTAATTATCCCAAGCTTGTACTCCTATCCAAGGCCTTATAAATTTTTCAGTATAAGCTGAACTTATGTTTAAACTCTGTTTAAACTCTGCCAAATTCTACCTTCTTTGTTTGAAAATGGGACTAGTTAAAATGTGTCATATTTGATTGATTAAAAAATAAGAGATTATAAAATTAACACTTTACCAACTTATCATTTAAAAATAATTCTCCTCCCACCCACCCTTATACACTTGCTTTTGCATGAGCACCTTTCACTTAATCAATGCCACATGATGCATTATCCTTACCTTTTCCAACATCAAAATCATCTCCTGGTGCTGTCCATGTTAGACTGATCACATCCCCAATAGGTGTGGCCTCAAGGTCTGTGATTTGACTTGGTGGATACAGGTCAGGCAAGGGAAATATTGAAACATTTGAAACCACAAATGCACCTCCAGACACTGTTCTGATGAAACTCTCTAAGTTTGTCTGAGTATCCTCATCAATTTCAGGTCTTGGTGGATTCACTTCGATTTTCCCTGCATTAAAAATGTCCTTGTTTGTAATGAGCACAACACTACTGGTATTTTCAATAGAATTCACCATCCCACTAGTCTTTTCCTTTTTTTTTTTTTTCCGTTATATATACACAGTCACATTTTACTAAGTTTTGTGACAAAGTCTTAAACATCCAATTGTCGGGAGAATTTTTTTCTTTAGCATTCTGACCAGCATATTGTAGGATATAATTGCATAGTTAATTGCTTTGGAATTAAGGCTGCCCTGAAAGGGAATAATATTATATAATTGAATATATGCTTTTCTTTTTTTTTTAAAAAAGAAGAATTTATTTCTCAAATTATCTTTAAATTGGGAATAAACCTGGGGAAATTCCTGTTGGTTCCCATCTAACCACTTGTGCCAGGTTTTCCCCTTCCACCCTGCTGCAAATACTGTGGAATAATACTTCGGTTTATATTCCACTTGTCAACATAAAAGTCAACCACAAGATAAGAGACAAGACAAAGGAAAGTTAATAAGGAATGCATTCATAATCCTTCTCATCACCTTGCCTAATACATTTTTTCTTTCGACTGAATAAAAAATAAAAAATAATCATTTACTTATTTAAGTGTCTTTACAGTATATAACAAACTGAAGGATAAATTTTGCCACTGGCTTATGCTGAGGTACATAACATATTAGTCTGTTTCCTTCATTCTGGAAATCTGGCATATTGTTTTTAATATAGATAAGGTGCTCCAAGCTAATATAATAAAGGCTGAAATTTATTGAATGCTTACTAGATGCCAGGCACTGTTCTTAAGCTTAGGTTAATTTGGAGGCAAATCCCAGTTATGACTGAGAACTTCATTCTAGAAATGGGAAAAGCAATACTTTGAGTTCTAAAATGTTGGAAGCCTTAATCATATCAACTCGCAGTTATTCCAGTGAGCATAGGGTTTCAGATATCATGAGTTACTCACCATTCACTACCCAGCCTGGTATATATGCAGCTCTATTCGGTGAATACCTTAAGTTTTGTGTGGCAGTGCTTGCTCCTCCATGAGCCTTTACTTTTAAGCTATATCTGCCATTTTCTGAATAAGCTGTAAAATACCTGGAGTAGACCCCATCATTTTTGAAAGTATCAGCACCTAGGTATAGAAATTAAGGAATAAATTATTATTGTAAAGAAAACGAGAAATATAAGCGTTTTCTAAGCCAAACATATTGCCTTTCTTAATAAGCATATCCTTTAGATTGACTCCCTGTTTTGTGATTGACTCCTTGGGGAATATTTCCATTATGCTCTATCAACCACTATCTTGTTGAGTTGATATCCTTGAGTTATGATATATTTATATACATATATGTACACACATATGTAGTTATATAGTTGCATATAGTTATGTATATATGTATTCAACTTATATGCAGGTAATTAGAATACTCTTCTTACCATTTCTCAGCCAAATGGTTTGCTTGAAGATCTTACTATACCTAAATATATAATTATG
>NW_011888803.1:8980862-8999935 GCF_000151845.1 Pteropus vampyrus | reverse complement strand
AATCTTGTAAATGTGCTGCAGAATAAACAGGGTTTTAGGATTTTGAGGTGGTTTGAAGGTAAAAGGATGAGAGGTGAGGCAGTTTTGACAGGGCATCCTGGCTCTTGTCATGCACTGAGTGGCTACTGTCCAAACTTCGTGAAATCTCAGCTGGGAAAAGTAAATTTTGGAAAGTTCATCTTGGTCTTGGCCTTATTCTTTGACCTCGGAGTTCCCAGATTCCATGATTTGGTAATGCTAATCAGGAATGGCTATCTACACACCAAGTTTCACAGTCTCCCTATATTGCCTCTTGAAAGTTATTCTTAGCCTACTTAATTTTTTCCCTTCTCTTTCTTTCTCCAGATGCATAAGTTTTTCATCCTCTTTCCTGCCACCACAATTTTCAGGACCATATAGGCATAGAAAGTACATTGTATTTTATTTTAATCTTGAAGATGATACAGGTATTGGTACAGATATAGGATATAGGATTTAATATCCTATTTAGGATATTAAACAATGAATTTTCAGCTATGAAACAAATTTGTGAGGAAGTATAAAAGCTGATTGCTTACCTTTGCAGTTCCTGGAATACTGAGATAGGCCATTTTGGAAACTCTGTCCACTGTGAAACTTCCCGTTGGTGTTCCATTGGGATCCCAGAGAGAAATAATGGGAGACTCTCTGACCCATGTGACGAGAAAGAATGTGTCCTTTCCCACAGTGCTATCAATTATTACAGTGCCATTCATCCAGGGATCATTGTTCAGCATTAATCCCTTACTTTCAAGCTGTTTAAATATATTTTAAAAGTTAATGACTTGAGAAGAGAGTAATTTTATTCTTTATTATTTTGTTTTTTAACATGATTCTTAATTTCTGGACTGAGAACAAGCTTATATAGAGCATACTACCTTAGGCTTGTGATGTCTCTGAAAGCTGATTGGGATATGACAGTTGTTAGAAAGTGTGGAAATATAGGGTCTGAGGAAAGGACAGAATATAATAAAAGCATTAAAACAGGAGAATGTGTTTTACAGTTAGAGACATGGCCCTATTGTTTTTTCCCAATTGTTTTGGTAAACACCCACCTGAGACTTTAGCGTTCAAGGATGCTACAACCTCAAAGATTTGCTGTAGGGGGTGTGTGTATGTGTGTGTGTATTACTCTAAGTTTACCTATCTTCATGATGACTTCAAAGAAAATAATTGGTGGTGGCTAGAGTATTTGAGTACACACAGTAAGGTGGAGCCTTAAGAGAGAAAATTGGGACTAGCAAATAATGAGACAAGCGCTCCTGGATAGTTTCCTGATGTGAAATCTTTAAATAATTTTTAACATATGATAAAGTGAATAGCACTGGACAATAAACATGTCCAACAAGAGTGTAAAGAGGCCAAAATGATGTTTATGAATGTTGGAATCCTGAGAAGTGAAAGTTAGGACCCTTCTATTACAGGAACTTCAGAGAAAGTTTTTCAAGTCTTTGTGGATGGTTCTTAGTCAAGGAGAATCAACTTTATCCACTGACCAGGAAGGTGTCATTTCAGGAAATGATGGAAAATCCCTCTTTTACTCCAACCCAGCCCTAAACCAAAAATACCTTCATAGCAATGCTGAGAGGAGAGAGTGAATTCTATCATTGAAACATCATTGCAATGACAAAACTCTCAGCCCTATGTTAAGTGGGCATATCTTTGAGTGGACAAAGTATTATTATCAAGTTAAATCTGAATGTGAGTGACTTTTAGATTCCTCATCAGGAAAGTGTAAGGAAATTAGAAGGCTTTGGCTACATAGTAGTACTGGGGGAAAATAACTGAGTAAAGAGTGGGGCACAACATTTCCTGTGTATTCCAGCTGCCATTTTAAGTGTGGGGAACAAAACCTTTTTTCTTCCCCTTCCATACTGTTTAAAAAATCCATTCTCAAACACTTTGAGCACTTCCTGCATGTAAATGTTGTGTTTCTGGCTGATTTTCCACATCCTGCTCTTATACTTTAAAATTCCTTTGGAATATTCCATTTTAATGTCCCTCCATCCACTAAAAATTACTAAGGTTAAAACAGAACACAAAATAATATCCTCAAAATCAGTTCTCCCTCCTTACTTATCCATTTGAGATAGTAATATCATTATTTTCTAAGTCAACCAGATTTAAACCATCAGAAATTAGCTTTATCCTCTTTCGGTTTATTCTCCATACACTGCCAAGCTAGATCCCAGACCAGTTTTTAATCTCTTTGCAGGGTGACGCTACAAACCGGATCTCTAAATCAATCTGCACATATAATCCTAACCCTGAATTCTATAACTTACATGCTCTTTATAGAGTAGAGAAAAATAGGTTTGTTTAGGTGATCATGTCAAGTTTTAATATAGGCAGTGACTTGATGAACTGGAAGATAGAAGACAAGTCTTCACATAAAGTGACATGATATAGACTTGGTGGGAATTGAGATGGATAGAAAATTTTTTAAAAAATATTTTGAAGGAAACAGAACAGTTGGCGTTGACATTTTACATGGAACATGAAAGAAGAATCGAAGTTTAGTCAAAGTTTTTTAATCTAAGTAACAGAAAATGGGGGTGTTATTTAAATACAGATGAAAAAAGTTGAGTTCAGAAGAGAAGTGAATAAAATAGAAAGCCAGTGAAAAGAGTGGTTGAAGAAATAAAGAAAACCCTAAGCTTTTAGATATGCAATCATTATTCACTCTGTTTCTTCATGTAAATTTATTTCTAAGATACTTTGTTTCCATTTCCAAGCCCGGTTCTTGAGTTCATTCATCTCATTTACATTTATTTCACAGCAGTGAAGGGTGGGGGGAAAACTTGGAAACGATAAGTTTTTTTATGCTTTCATAGAAATATGGATGCTATATTATTAGACAAAGTCTATTATATGAAAATTTAACATTATTAGGTTTTGATGTTGTCCCTTACCCAAACTCTATGGGAAAAGAAAAAGAAAAAAATATATCTTCTATTTCATTACTTACTTCACTATTTTACTACTTCATTTGGTTATATCTAAAGAATAATTTCTATCTCATACTTACAATTTACTTTGAGAAAAACATAGAATTCAAAACTTATAATAACCAAATTATTATTTTTTTTGATTGTGGCTAAATGCAAACACAGAAACCCGAGGAGTGGGAGCTCAGACCTGAACAGACTGCTGGGCAATATCAGTGTTTCCTGATGCAAGGGCCCCGAAAGCATCAATGAGGCCGTTGTTCTGGGCTTGATCTGAGGAAAAAAAATGGCTTCCTCCTAAAATATAAATACATTAACTAGGTTGCTTTCTAGAAAATAAGTACTTATCACAATTTAATGATTTTAAGATAACAGGATCAACAAAATTATAACTTTAGTATATATTACTAAAATAGACCAAAACCCATCAGGTATAAAGATTAACTGAAATATTAAAAATGTCATAACCGGGAAGTGTAAGCTACCTTTTTACCTCACTTATAGAAATCTCAGCTGGATGAAATGCATCAAGTAATCATAGAATATCAAAAAAAAAAAAAAAAGATGTTACAATTCTATGTATTAAAGCTCACAGACTTTCACAGCCCTTTAGAGGAATTATTCACTTTTGTTTAAGATATAGTTCTAATACTGTTGGCCTTTAGGTTTTTCAGCCAGAGTGGTTCAGACTCAGAAAATTAGAATGGTTAAAGAGCTGCTATATTGAGGTATCCTGACAATAGCTGGCAATGAGGACATAGAAAAATGTTAAGCAATAGAGAAAAGTCCAAAAAAGCACTACTTTTAGAGGGCTACTTGGGATAGAAATAAAATTTACAGTGGCTATGAAAACACTTTAAAACAGTGGGGGCTTACACAACTAAGCATCCAAAAAGCAAGTATATGTTTGGTACCATTAGGAGCCAATTCAATATAGTAATTGATATTCATAATGTTATAAATTATGAATTCTCTACTATGTTTAAGAAGGCACTGAAAACATGTAGTACATTTTAATCATATGTCTCTGTATCTAAGGCAACAGCTACCAGAGTAAATGTTTATTTAGAAACTTCCCTGTTGTTTAGATCTATTTAGCCTGAGCCTCTGTTAATCCCCTTTCTTCCCTACCCCTGCAGCCTAAGTAAACTCTGATATGAAGGATTTCTCACCCTGCCTCCCTGTGCTTTGCGTTGTCATCTCAACATGATTTTTTTACTCATGACCTGATCATCTTTTCTACCCACTTTTCCTCTAAAGAAATTCAATATCTTGTTTAAGGCCCAGCTCAGAAGTTACCTTGTCTTTTATGCCTTCTTTCCCTGACTCTATACAATCCTGGGAGAATTAATGGCTTTCTCTGCTCACACAGTGCTTGACTCTTATATATTCCTCCTGTTAAGGAGGAATGTTATCTGATTATGCTATCGGATTAATGGTTTTATTTGTCTCTCCATCCTGCTGGACTCAGAGATCAGGTCTAGTTTAACGCTGGTCTGTAGCTCCTGGCATAGCACCTACAGAGCTTGAAAGAAGTTGTTGAATTGTCAGCCTCTACACTTATGTGTTGCTATCAAAAGACTAGAATATATAGGTCATATTTTACCTGTTATATTGCTCATCTGTATGACTGCTGCATCAGCAGATGGTCCCAAAGCAATAAAATGAATTATGGCCCCACTTTGTTTCACTTTATCAACACAATTCTTTGCAGAGCTATCCTCCCCATCAGTCAGCAGCACTATTTCAGATCCATCTATTTGAGGGTATATTTCTCTAATTACCTGCAAACATAATCAGAGCATAATTACCAAATGTTTCTAGATCAAATAGACTTATAAGAGATTCGAAAAAAATGTACAGTGAAATAAACAATAGTGCTCAGGAAAGAAGACACAGCTTCTGTTTTACAATGATAGAATCTGTAACCTAAAACCCCTAGGGGAATTTAAACATTTCTGTATTTTCTGTCAATCTGCTTTAGGGAATGTTTGCTCAAATGACGTTATGAAGTTATATGGGAGCAGGGCTTTGGAACATCTTACTTGAGTTAAATGACAATGACATTTCAGTCTGGGGAAGTCAGGTCAACCAGACACCAAAAAACAAAAAACAAAACAAAACAAAACAAAACAAAAAAACCTAAATGTGGCATTAAATATTTCTCTTCTTTCCTTGACCAGACTTCCCTCTGACAAGGCTTCAGTATGTAAAGTCTGTTGCATAAACAGCTAAATGCATTAAGAATCCACCTCACCATTTAAAAAAAAAAGTTAACGATTCCAACTTAGGGAACCCTCAATATGCTCATAGAAAAAAAGATATAGAAAATTCTAAGCAGGTCAACGTTAGGGAACTTGTTATACATATAACTTTTATTTTACCCTTAAAAGGAACAAGCATGAAACTAAGTATATTGGTGGTGTTCAGAGAATACGTGAATTACATTTGTTAAATTTTATTTGTGGCTTGAACTCTTTTTCTACAAAGCCAAATAGTTTATACTCAGAGTTCTGAATCTAGGCTCCTATAAAAAAGGATAAAGAGAATTCATCACAGGATAGCAACTATATTTCATCTTCTCTGACAGGTTTAATTAGTAGTGGCCTCTTGGTATACCATTTTGAGAAATTGAATCCAGGCCAGGAGGTAAAAATGACAGATTATCAGTGGCTTTCCTGGACTTGAAACAGAGATGTATAGATTTGCAGAAAAAAGGTTTGGAATCTCTAATACATCTGGGGTTAGGGAACAACATGACCAGCCTCATTTCAATTTTTGCATGTTTCAAGGCAAAGAATGATATATATATATATGCATTCTTTGCATATATATATTATATATTGCATAATATATGGGAAATATGCTCTGACATGCATTAAAACAAAACTAAAAACTAGAAATTTGTTTTATACATTTACAGCATTTATACAGCATCCGCACCACATTCCCCCTACACATTTGATTGAAAAATGAAGATCTAAAGATGAAGTAGAGCTCTCTCTGCTTCGCCTGTCCCTTTCTTGTATTGGTTATTCACTGAGCACTTAATATGTGTTAGTCACTGTCCTGGCTGCTGGGGATTCAACAGGAAGAACTACACGGTTCCTGCATTCATGAAAAGAATAGAATTAAATTTTAAAATGTTCATTGAAATATAACTAGGCATAATTGTGACAAAGAAACAATTAAAATATTCCATAGTTCAAGAGAAACAATGGGGAACAATGTGTAAGTAAATTGGTTAGAGCATCAGAAGGAGAGAACTGAGAAAAAAGACTGAAAAAGGATGAGAGATATTCAAATAACATCAGATTAAGAAATTCAGACTTAATTTTATAAGCTGTGGGGGGGGGATGAAGTTTTCTAAGCAGAAAAATGACATATTTGGTATTAATTATAAGCACAAGATGACAATTTAGAAAAATATAAGATTTTTAATAATAGATGTGAATTATATATTTACTATGTAATATAATAAATATTGTTTTAAGTATGTAAATATATAATTTCATTCAATCCTCATAATAATTCTACCAGGTGGGCATTCTTATTTTCCTGCATTTTATAGTTAAGGCATTGAGAGTCCAAAGATACCAAAAATGTTGCCCAAGATCACATAGCTAGTAAATTATAGAGCCAGTAGTCTGATATCAAAACTCATGCTTTCACCAATATTCCTTACCCCAAACTAATAGTCCCTGCTACATATGCTTTACTAGATAAACATCAGATTGTCGTAACTAAATGACACAGAAACTGAAATGAGGATTGGCCCAAAGTGGAATCATACCATATAACTTGTTTCATCGCTTTAAAAGTTGATGACTTTTTCTGCCAAAGCACAATTATTTATTTAACCTTTATTGAGTACTGACTAATGCAAGGCAAAAAGACAAAGTCCTTGACTTCATTGAGTTTATAAACTAGTGGCATTTTTATAGTAATATACTCATTCATCAGTTTGTTCACTGATGCCTTGATCCATTAAGAAATTCATCAAGTGAACTTTTTAATGTTCTTAGTATTGTATTTCTTAGAATTAGTTATCTTAAAATTAGTGAGCAAGTATGTGCAGCAGCACTAACAGAAAAATGTCCTAATAATAAACAAACTATATATGCAGTATGATTTTCACCTGAAATGCTGATTCAATTCCAGCGCAGATGGAAGTTCCTCCATTAGCTACTGTAGGCAAACTATTCAAGAGCCGGTTTTTTTCATTGCTGCTTATTATTTGGATTAGCTTACTTTTAATGTTGGCAGTACTATCAAAATGCACCATCCCCACCCAGGATCCATTTCCAGTAATCTGCAGCAGGAAATGTTTTGCTGCTTGATTCATTCGATTTAGGCGATTAAAATTCTGAATAAAAAAGGACAAGAAAAACAATCAAGTGGTTTTCAACTAGAAAATATTAGCACATCACATAAAATGAGTAAGCAGAATTTCTTGTTAAGAATATTTTATCGTCTATGGCACCCTGAACAAGCCCGATCCTTTCTGATCTTGGAAGCTAAGCAGGGTCGGGCCTGGTTAGTACTTGTGCTAACCTAGTACCTAGGAAGACCAGGTGCTGTAGGTATAGGAAAAAAAAAAAAAAAGAATTTTCTATCAATAGTAATTGGTATTATTAAAGAAAGCAATTACTTTTTATTTGATAGAATTTAAAAATATAGTTAAATTTTACAGGACACTTATAGCATAGTATGGAACAGAGGCTTTTAACTACAGGTGATTCTTGGCTGTTAAGCACCCAAATTACAGGTGGAGGTTGGTGGTGGTGAGTGGAATTGGTGGGCGATGACTCACTTCTTAGAGACTTCCCAATTAGTCCTGGGATCCTCTGTTCTAGTTGAACAAGATGAAACCACTCCCCAGATCCCACAATATCGAACCAGACTACCATGGACTCTAATTAGAGACTGAAATCTCCCCATCCACTGAAGACTGGAAAACTAAAAAACCTGAAACTTTCTCGAGTTGCAGCTATAATCTGAGAGGCCTAGTTACTACCTCTTCTGCACCTAACCTCTCCCAACCACTTCTACACCAATGGATTAATTGGAATTGGTTCTTTGATAACTCATTAAGACCTACATCCTTCTTTTCTAGGTGAATGCCCAGGATGTAAGCCTCTTCATACATTTGCTTTTCCAGTCCCTCAACATCAACTGATCTTTAGTACCTCCCCTTAACACATGCCCAAATTTTTCTCTGAACTCCCTAGAACAAATCATAGTGAGAAACTTCTACATCCCCATCTTTGAGGGCTCTCTCTGCTATTTTGCTTTACCTTTAAACCTGACTCTGCCTGCGCCCTGTCTAGGAGTCTCTCAATCAGGAATGTCATCTCTCCCCAGTGACACTTCCTAGAGCACTTCTATGTGCTGGTGTCTAGTACTCTGATGCTCTTTTGAAAGCCATGTGCTATTGTGGATTATTTCATTCAGCTGTAGCATTCTCTGGACTATTTCATTCAGCTGTAGCATTCTCTGCCCTTTTCATTAACCATTTGTTGAAGACATTATTCCTGATCTTTAGCATGCTCAGTCCTGCCTCAAATGTGCCATCCTTTCAGGTGCCTTATGACATTACATCTGCTGGTTTGTGTTCCATTCATTTCAACAATTATTTATTGAGCACCTACATATGATAAACTCTTTTCTAAGCAAAAGGGATACAAAGGTTAATAAGACATGTTTTCAAGCAGTAAAGGATATGGTTCCTAGAGGATACGGTTCTCAAAACTAGAGGAGCTCTTAGTCTAATGGGAGAGAAATGAGTATTCTCAATATAGCATACAGTAATAGAGGTTTGCACCGTTCATTGTGGGAGACCAATAAAAAGGCACTTAGCCCAGCCTGGAAGACCAGCCCATTTCGTGGAGGAAGTGAGTGCCTGCACCAAATTTTGAAGAATGAGAATGAGTTAACTAGGTGATGGGAAGGGAGAGACAGTTTTCTCTATGCAACTGTGAACCCTTCAAGGATATGGGTCTCTATCCCTAGAGCCTAGCACAATGCCTATTATTTACTAAATGATAGTAGAAGGAATGAATGACTGAATTTGACCATATCTTCTTTCTGGTGTTGCTCTTTGTTTGTGTCTTTGATCATAAAGAGGTGATTTATATAAATGATAAATAAGACTGACTCAGAATGGAGTTCAGCAATTCACTCAATCTCATGTCTGTCAATTATTTCCAGTAGATAAAGGGGGCAAGTAAGAAAATATTTCCATATTTCAGTCTTTTGTTCTAATCTTCTAACTAAATCTTTACTGATGGGCCTAAAAGTCCTCCTCATTAAACTGTCCATTTTCTGGAAAACAAACAAACAAACAGAGACTCTCAAGTTAGGTCTTTTAAACTTTATTGCCATCCTTCTTTCATTACAATATTTAATGCCTGTCCTGTGGTCATGATCAAAGGAAGCGATGGGTCTTATGCCACCATGTAAGTTAGAATAACCCAAGTAAAGACAGTGTTCAGGGTGTTCTTAGGTATTAAACTACCCACTAGTTGCCACATCCCGGAAAAATAGGCTCACGGACTTACCGCCATGCTTCCAGACTTATCGAGAACTAAGCACACAATTCTTTCACTGATCCTCAGCAATGAGAAGACAGGTGGAGGGGGTAGTCCCACCATAGGTGTGGTGCTTTTTAAATCCTCAGAATTGCTGATCACCTCCCATGTGCTTCTGGCGTTGCACATTTTGTTTTGTAGGCTCGGAGCTTCTCGGTTATGGTTTTTTTCATTACAGAATTTAACGACCTAAAAGGTTAATAAAATGAAAAAAAAAGATTTGATATATGACGAATTTAAAAATTCAACAACAAATTTGAAAAAATTTGCTACAAATATGCTGTTTATTTAATGAAATATGATTCAGTGAGGAATCATATATTAGTAAGGAGGATTTTCAATAATAGTAATAATAAGTAACACTAGTTGAGTGTTTGCTATGTAACAGTCAATGTTCAAAGAACTCTATATTAATGCGTTTAATCCCTCAGGTCACCTGCCCAGATATTTTATAAATATGATATATGTTCTTTGATTATAAATATACAGTATGAAGTAATAATTGGTATACTCACAGAGTCAATACTTTGCATAAACATTATCGATGTCTTTTCAGTTTGCTCTTTATCAGGGAAGAATTGACAATCTTTTTCATACAATTTTGTCTTAGAATCAATTCTGCATCTATTAATTGCACAGCTGTTTCCTTGACACTTATAAACTCTATTTATACCTGTAATACCTGTGGAACACCTGAAAATATATGACAGTTAGTCTTTGAGGCAACCTAACCATTAACATTTTTCTAAAATCTTAAGTATCTATTCACAGTGATCCTTATAGCAAGGTTTTTATTCTTATATGTGTATCACACACATCCTATTTTGACAGCAAAGTTTAAAGGTTTCTCCCAGAGCAGTTTTCCAAGAAATTTCAGAAGGAAATTTTAAGTGGGATCTCCAGTATGTACAATGGCTGAGTTCTCTATCAAGACTAAAGTTGCTGCTGACCTGCTTATACTAATGGCTGTAGATTCCCCCTTTCCAAACATCCCTCCTTGTAGCCTTGTGGTGGTAAATGCGTTGTAAGCATCTGGACAAGGCAACCTGTGAAACCATGTACCCTTGGTACCATCTTAGCTTAAAGTTCTTTGTAGGTTTCTTTTCAAAGAAGATATCCCCAAAAGAATGAGATGTGACATAACTACAAGTGTTTTGGTTATTTGAGGAGAATTTTTATCCAAAGTGAAATGTGGCTTTAAGGAAAAAGACTGAGATGCTGCCTGGGACAGTAGAATCAAGAATGGTGGAGGCATTTTAGATATATATTTCATTTCATGCAATTGGCCACAGGTGGCGGTGATTATAACAAACATGCTGGAATGTGAATATATCTCATCTTTTCAATGCGTTTCCAGTTCAAATTTAAGAAGCAATGATTAAATTTCATTTAGTCACTTAGGGAGTCTCCTACATATATGTATGCTTCTATTGCCCCCAAATTCAGTGAATATAATGATGTTAATTATGTTAACAATCATGATGAATTTTCTGCAGCAGAAACTAGACAATTAGGGGGAATATGATATAAATAGACATAATCAATGTAATACTCTTTAAATTACGTGTCCTGAAACCGGTGCTATGGGCTGATGGAGGGCCTTCATTAAAATCATATATCATTTGTTTGCACATTTTTGATAAGCCTCTAGCCCCAGCAGGGCATCTAAAATTGATTAAACTGATGGCACACAATTTTAGATAGATTTTCTTCAAACAATCTGCTCTCTTGACCTTAGAACTAAGAGGATTGTCTATTATTAACTGTGATGTTAGATTGGTATTTTAAAGTTAGTTTTGTAAATCCCAAGAAATTTGTTTGTCCTGTGTGGCTCCTTAAGCTGTTTGACTTTTTACTCAGCCTACAGTTACCACTATTTATTAACAATTTTTTTCATTCTTGTGTAATAAAAATAATTTTGATCTCCAAGCATATAGTACAGTCCTTTACACAGAGCACAACTTCAGTGTAAATGAGTTCTGGCAGCCATGGCGGAGAGATATAAAAATATGTCAGCTTGACTTCCAAATGTTCTTGATGTTATGAGTATTTTAAATGGGCAACCAGCTACTTCGAGATACATTTTCTTAAACCCAGAAAAGCACTGTTTTGTGATATAGCATCTATTATCTGCACTGGGACAAAATGAATGATTGGCATTTCAGAGAAATCAAACTAAGGAAACAAGAAGTTACAGCCCGAAGTAATTGAAGAAAATTTAAATAGTCATGCCTTGTTGCTTCAATTTTTTTTGACTTAGCACTGTAGTAAGGCTCATTGTCGTTGTATTCATCAAATACTCCCCAGCGGAGATGGGCCCACTCATGGACAAACCGTCTACCTGTGGGAAACATATTTCAAATACATGATCATAATTCAAGTGACAAAATTTGCCCCTCAAAAATTTTAAGAAATGTTGTTTAAATAAAAAAATAATTATATTTTGTTTTTAAATAACTGCCAACATTTATATTTATGTTTATAAAAAGCATATAGCATTACATTGAATTATAGCATGTTATAATGGTATATTATTTCTTATTCTACAACATGTTAAATCAATGAAACATTTATTATGTATATGCTATGGGCAGAATAGACTGAGCTTTCGGTTTTGGTTCTGGGGGAGCAAAAAATCTTAGATATAACAATGTTTTTTAACTCTACAGTGTTCGCTTCTACTAACATAAACAGATATGTAATGTATTTGTGGCACTAAAATTTCATGAGTGTAATTAAATGTTAAAAAAATGTCTATACAGCAAAAGTTGAAAATCACATGATATCACTTATATGTGGGATATAAACCTAAAAGCAACAAATGAGCAGGACAAACAGGGACTCATAGTCACGGACTTTAGGCTTTATAGACTAGTGGTTACTAGTGGGGTATGGGAAGAGGGTGGAGGTAGACAGGATTAAGGGGGTCATATATATGGTAGCTGAAGGAAACTGGACTTTGAGTGGTAAACACACAATAGAATATACAGATGTCAAATGATAATGTACACCTGAAAATTATATAATTGTATTAACCAATGTTACCCCAATAAACTTAATTAAAAGAAAAGATTGAAAAACACTGCTATAGACCATATAAAATGTTGGGAGTATCTAAATGAAGTGATTAATTTATATTACTTAACACATATAAACATTAATTATATAAAAATAATTGCTATTAATTATATATATTCAGTGCTATGCTAGGTACTAGGAAATATAAAGATGAGTAAGTTATATTCCTTCATTAGGATAAACTTATAGAGAGGAAGTCAGAATAAAAAAAAAATTTCCTAAGAATTTCAGGGTAAATGGAAGAATAAAGATAAATCCATAGCTTGAAATACAGGAAGAAAAGCAAGTAGAATTTTTGTTTTATAAATGTTAGGAAAAACTTTAAAGGAAATAGAAATGGAGAAGGAGAAGTTGCAAATAAGTCTGTTCTGCATATGTTTCTCTAACTCAAATTAACTCATAAAATCTGAAAATAGGGGGAAATTTTCAGTATCATGCAAAAGTCATCTTTCTTTTTAAAGTCCTTGCTACTCAAAATGTGTTCCTTGACCCAGCAGCATCAGAATCACCTGGGAGCTAACAAGAAATGCATAATCTTGGGCCTGCTCTAGACCTACTAAATTAGAATCTGCATATTAACATGATCCCTAAGTTATTCCTTTACACATTAAACTTTAAAAACACTGGTTTAAAATTTCCTAGGCAAATGAAACGCAATTAGTGATTGTGAAATTATATATAACCTTCAGTATAGGAAGAAAAAAATCCTCATGTCAGTTACCGCAATAGGAATTTGGCAAATTTTAAGAAAATTTAAAACTGCCTGCACCTGTAGCTCTCTTTTTTATAGTGGTCCACTCTCAGACTTGCTTCTTTCTCGCTCATGGCAGGTTGCCCTGCCTCCCACACCCACCCTAATTTGATAAGAATAAAACATCAGGATAACAATGGTGAGGGAGTTGAGCTATTTATACTTGTAGTCGAAATGACTGACTTTGTTGGACATGCTACATAGGAAAAAAAAAAAGTATAGCTAGAAGGGAGCAAAGGATTAATTGTGCCCAAGTGAACATGGTCAGACTAAAGTATGAAGGAAAGTTAAGATTGAGATGGGATGAGTTGATGGAGCTTCCAAGACTGGGGTGTGGTATAGGTCCAGGCACTGATGAGAACCAGGGATAGCTGACTGTTTGACAGAATCAAGAGACCTGATTGAAGGGGCAGTGGAAGAAAGAGAGGTGATCTTGGAATATGCGGATTCAGAAGGTTTTCCTTGCATAACAATGTGTGAGTTGGGCCCTCCTTTCACAATAATTTACATTTTATCTGAAAGAATGTGCTTTAGTTCATTTGAAACATGATCTTAACATTTAGATTGAACTAGATGAAATTGCTATTTTTATAGGTAAAAGTTATCACTTATAGACAAATTCTTGTTTAACCAAATGTATTGAATGATAATATCAGCAACTAAAAGCCTAGCAGTGTTTTCTCTTGTCCAGGAACTGTAATCTTGGCTACTTTCCGCTCTTCACACAACTGCCTTCCATCAGGGTGACATGTGATTGATTTATGTCCAGCTTTGGAGAACTGGGAAATAAGATCTACAAAGCATGCTTTAAGGACAACACTTATTATTGCTGCCCTGTGTTCAAATTTCTGTAGACACTGTACTCAGTACAGTTGCATGGATTATCTAATTTAATATTCACAACAATTCTATAAAGTAGGAACTCCTCTATTCACCACTTTGCAGGAAGTAAACACAGATAGGCTAGCTCACTTGTCCAAGGTCATACATAGCTGAGAAGTAGGAGAGTCAGGATTTGAACTTAGGGACTCTGGCTCCAGGGCATATACACTTAACCTGGGTACACAGATATTTGTTGGAAGCATTGCAAAATATATGTTAACCAAAATTCCTACCTCTTGGTCCATATTCATTTTGCTTTTTTCCAAGTACAAAGTCAGGAGAGAAATAGATGTATTCTCCTTTTTCTTCACAGGCTGTGAACTGTTTGGTGTATGGTTCATCTCTACCTCGGTGGGTAGGTGGTGCAACTAAAACATCGGCCTGAGAATGTTTAAAAAGATTTTTAAAACATCAGAAATAAAAATGACAACATTTAGTCTGAAAAACTCTGAAACAATCAATTTGCAACAAAATTGAGGAGCGCCATAAAATGTACTGTTTTAAGAGAAGTTTTTTGATTCTTACGTGTTTGTAGCTTTCATGTTTTGGTCTCTTGTACTGAGGATTTTTCTTCCAATTATCAGGAATTAGTATTGATACATTTTTGAAAAAAAGTCTTTTTTCTGTGGCTTCAAACAGGTAAGTAGAAGCTGTGGTCACCATGTCCTATTATTAAAGGAAAAAAATATGTGAGAATGGCCAAGTGACAGTGGACTAAATGAGCAGAGGTTCATTACAGGCATATCCCAGATTAAGAGTGGAGAGAAAAAGCAACTGACTAGTAAAAGAGTTTCTGCTTCAGAATTCCAACTCTGCCTCCATCAGTCCAAAATTATGGCCTAGTCCTGTACATTTAAAGGTTGTGAATCTTCCACAATTCTTCAGCAAAAGGCAAATGCATCTATTTGGTTTTAAGAGAAATTGCATAATATGATAAAGATCATCCGCTTGATTCCAGTGCTGATATTAGCACTTTCTGGGTGATAGATCTTGGCCAATCTATATACACTCTGAAGCTCAGTTTCCTCATCTCTCAAATGGACTATTACTACCTATCTTTAAGGTTGGCATAAACATGAAATGAGTTATAAAATGCTTGATACAAAGATAGTCATAAAACTGGTTGATTACTGTTTATCAGTCACAGCCTTAGCTTATGCAAGCTGAGGAGAACAGTCTGTAGGCATGAGTTATGGGAGAGGATTTTCATTACATACCCATTCCTTCAGTAGAGGCAGCTAGGTTGTAGTCTAGGGGTGAGGTGATGGAAAAAATTCATAGTAGAGGTGGAGCTTTTGGACCATAGGGAGAGCTTGTTTCTCTACTATCAAGCTGAAAACATTATCATCTTATATTTGTTCAATATCCTGAACCCCAAAATATAATGATTAATAAAAGAAATAATCCTAACCTAGAGCTTAATATCTAGTGGGGGAAATAGATGGATTAAAGGGCTTTATGGTAATTTAATCTACATGATCAAACCCACTGAATAAATTGAGGAATCCTGGGTGTTGGATTATGATGTCAACCTCTTTGTCTTGCTGGCAGCATCCCAGTCTACGGTGTTGTTTTCTTCGAGGGAGGGTCTGTTCCCCATGTTGCTTCTTGACCTAGCATAAATGCACAATAGAACTGTTCTCCTTCAGGAATTACAGGGCTCTCTTCTCTGTTCTGTTGAAGACAGTCCAGTGTGCTGACTCATATATACTGAAGAGAACAGCAAAGTAATTGGGTTCAGAGGCCTGGGATCAGTCAGAAGGCCAGAATTCAAAGTACTGAAGGCCCAGAGGACTAACTGGGAGTAAGGAAAGGTGCTTTGAAGAGCTCCCAAAGTGGGTTGGAGGTTACTTCATCACTGGCCTAAAGCAGATGAAAGAATTCTCTACCTGTTCCCTAAGGATACCTCCTCTCTCTTTTTATTTTAGGATATTTAGATCTCAATGGGTTGTTGTCATCTGCTTGAAGTAATGGCTCTCTCTATGCCCATGAGATAAGAGAGTGTATAGTGGTTGAATTCACCGACAAGAAAAGAGAGAGGACTCAACATTAGAAATGAAAGGGGAAATGTTACAAGTAATAGCACAGAAATGTGAAGAATCATAGGAGACTATTATGAAAAATTAGATGCCAACAAATTGGAAAACCTAGAAGAAATGAAAAAATTCCAGGAAATGTACAACATACCAAGACTGAATCATGAAGAAATAGAAAATTTGAACAAACCAATTACTAGTAAGGAGATTGAATCAGTAATCAACCACCCTCATCAAGCAACAAACAAAAGTCCAGGACCAAACAGCTTCACTGGTGAATTATACCAAACATTCAAAGAAGAATTAATACCAATTCTCAAACTCTTCCAAAATAGAAGAGGAAGGAACATTTTGAAACTCATTTTATGAGGCCAGAATTACCCTGATACCTAAACCAGACAAGGACGCCACAAGAAAATACAGGCTGATATCCCTAATGAGCATAGATACAAAAATTCTCAACAAAATTATAGCAAACTGAGTTCAATAATACATTGAAATGATCATATACCACAATTAAGTAGTATTTATCCCAGGGATACAAGGATGGTTCAATGTCTGCAAACCAATCAATGTGACACAACATTAATGAAGTGAAAGGTAAAAATCATATGATAATCTCAATAGAAGCAGTAAAAGCATTTGACAAAATTTAATACCCATTTATAATAAAACTCTCAACAATGTTGGGGTAGAAGGAACATACCTCAACATAATAAATATATGACAAGCCCTCAGCTAACATCATACTTAATGGTGAAAAAAAATGAAAGCTTTCTAAGATCAGGAACAAGACAAGGATGCTCACTCCTGGCACTTTTATTTAACACAGTTTTGGAAGCCCTAGCCAGAGCAATGAGGCAAGAAAAAGAAATAAAAGTCATTCTAATCAGAAAGGCAGAAGTAAAACTGTTGCTATTTGGAGATGGCATGATATTATATATGAAAACCCTAAAGACTCCACCAACAAACCATTAGAATTAACAAATGAATTTAGTAAAGTTGCAGGATACAAAATCAATAGAAAAATATATTGCCTTTCTATACACTAATAACATACTATCAGAGAGAGAAGTTAAGAAAGCAATCCCATTTACAATTGCATCAAAAAAGAATAAAATACCTAAGAATAAATTTAACCAAAGAGGTGAAAGTCCTGTACACTGAAAACTATAGAACACTGATGAAGGAAATTGAAGAAGGCACAAATAAATGGAAAGATATTCCATACTTAAGGATTTGAAGAATCAATAGTATTAAAATGTTCATACTATCCAAGGCAATCTGCAGATTCAATGCAATCCCTAACAAAATGCCAATGGTATTTTTCACAGAAATAGAACAAACAATTCTAAAATTTGTATGGAACCATAAAAATCCCTGAATAGCCAAAGCAATCTTGAGAAAGAACAAAGGTGGAGGCATCACATTCCTTGATTGTAAACTATATTACGAAGCTATCATAATCAAAATAGTATGGTATTGGCATAAAAACAGACACAGGAGTCAATGGAACAGAATTGAAAGTCTGGAAATAAACACATACATATATGGTCAATTAATTTATGACAAAGGAGCCAGCATTATACAATTTGGAAAGGACAATCTCTTCATTAAATGATGTTGGCAAAACTGGAAAGATCCATGCAAAAGAATGAAACTGGACATTGTCTTACTATATATAAAAACTAACTCAAAATGCATTAAAGATTTGAATGTCAAACCTGAAACCATAAAACTCCTAGAAGAAAACATAAACAGTAAGCTTGCTGATGGTTTTTTGGATTTTACACCAAAAGCAAAGGCAATAGCAAAAAAAAATCTGATTTAAAAATGTGCAGAGGATCTGAATAGACTTTCCAAAGAGGACATACAAATGGCCAACAGGTACATAATAAAGTGCTTGGCATCACTAATCATCAGGGAAATGCAAATCAGGATGACAGTGAGTTATCACCTCACATCTGTTAGAATGACTATTATCAAAAAGACAAGAAATAATGAATAATTCATTGGCAACAATGTGGAGAAAAGGGAATCCCTGTGCACTTTTCACAGGAATGTAAATTGGTGCAGCCAATATGGAAAATAGTATGGAGATTCCTGAAAAAAAAAATTTAAAGTAGAACTAGCATTTGATTCAGCAATTCCACTTCTGGGTATTTAAACAAAGGAAATGAAAACACTAATTCAAAAAGATATATGTACCCTCATGTTAGTTGCAGAATTATTTACAATGGCCAAGACATGGAAACAAACCTAAGTGTCCATAGGTGGATGAATAGATAAAGAAGATATTGTATATATAAACAATGGAATATTATTGAGCCTTAAAAAGAAGGAAATCCTTCCATTTCCAACAATGTAGACAGAACTTGAGAGCATTATGCTCAGTGAAATATGTCAGACAGAGAAAGACAAATACTGTACAATCTCACTTATATGTGGAATCAAAAAAAAAAAAAAAAAGGAAAGAAAAAGAAAAAACACCAAAAACGGAGCTCATAGATTCAGAGAACAAATTGATGATTGCCAGAGGCTTTAGGATGTATGTGGAGGTGGGGTTGGCTAAATGGGCGAAAGGGGTCAAAAAGTACAAACATCTATTTATGAATAAGTCATGGTGATGTAGTGTACAACATGGTGACTGTAGTTAATAATATTGTATTGCATATTTGAAAATGCTAAAAGATTAAATCTTAAGTTCTCACACAAAAAATATTATAACTATGTTATGATGATGCGTGTTAACTAGATTTATTTTGGTGAT
>NW_011888803.1:8970662-8980812 GCF_000151845.1 Pteropus vampyrus | reverse complement strand
AACACAGTTTTGGAAGCCCTAGCCAGAGCAATGAGGCAAGAAAAAGAAATAAAAGTCATTCTAATCAGAAAGGCAGAAGTAAAACTGTTGCTATTTGGAGATGGCATGATATTATATATGAAAACCCTAAAGACTCCACCAACAAACCATTAGAATTAACAAATGAATTTAGTAAAGTTGCAGGATACAAAATCAATAGAAAAATATATTGCCTTTCTATACACTAATAACATACTATCAGAGAGAGAAGTTAAGAAAGCAATCCCATTTACAATTGCATCAAAAAAGAATAAAATACCTAAGAATAAATTTAACCAAAGAGGTGAAAGTCCTGTACACTGAAAACTATAGAACATTGATGAAGGAAATTGAAGAAGGCACAAATAAATGGAAAGATATTCCATACTTAAGGATTTGAAGAATCAATAGTATTAAAATGTTCATACTATCCAAGGCAATCTGCAGATTCAATGCAATCCCTAACAAAATGCCAATGGTATTTTTCACAGAAATAGAACAAACAATTCTAAAATTTGTATGGAACCATAAAAATCCCTGAATAGCCAAAGCAATCTTGAGAAAGAACAAAGGTGGAGGCATCACATTCCTTGATTGTAAACTATATTACGAAGCTATCATAATCAAAATAGTATGGTATTGGCATAAAAACAGACACAGGAGTCAATGGAACAGAATTGAAAGTCTGGAAATAAACACATACATATATGGTCAATTAATTTATGACAAAGGAGCCAGCATTATACAATTTGGAAAGGACAATCTCTTCATTAAATGATGTTGGCAAAACTGGAAAGATCCATGCAAAAGAATGAAACTGGACATTGTCTTACTATATATAAAAACTAACTCAAAATGCATTAAAGATTTGAATGTCAAACCTGAAACCATAAAACTCCTAGAAGAAAACATAAACAGTAAGCTTGCTGATGGTTTTTTGGATTTTACACCAAAAGCAAAGGCAATAGCAAAAAAAAATCTGATTTAAAAATGTGCAGAGGATCTGAATAGACTTTCCAAAGAGGACATACAAATGGCCAACAGGTACATAATAAAGTGCTTGGCATCACTAATCATCAGGGAAATGCAAATCAGGATGACAGTGAGTTATCACCTCACATCTGTTAGAATGACTATTATCAAAAAGACAAGAAATAATGAATAATTCATTGGCAACAATGTGGAGAAAAGGGAATCCCTGTGCACTTTTCACAGGAATGTAAATTGGTGCAGCCAATATGGAAAATAGTATGGAGATTCCTGAAAAAAAAAATTTAAAGTAGAACTAGCATTTGATTCAGCAATTCCACTTCTGGGTATTTAAACAAAGGAAATGAAAACACTAATTCAAAAAGATATATGTACCCTCATGTTAGTTGCAGAATTATTTACAATGGCCAAGACATGGAAACAAACCTAAGTGTCCATAGGTGGATGAATAGATAAAGAAGATATTGTATATATAAACAATGGAATATTATTGAGCCTTAAAAAGAAGGAAATCCTTCCATTTCCAACAATGTAGACAGAACTTGAGAGCATTATGCTCAGTGAAATATGTCAGACAGAGAAAGACAAATACTGTACAATCTCACTTATATGTGGAATCAAAAAAAAAAAAAAAAAGGAAAGAAAAAGAAAAAACACCAAAAACGGAGCTCATAGATTCAGAGAACAAATTGATGATTGCCAGAGGCTTTAGGATGTATGTGGAGGTGGGGTTGGCTAAATGGGCGAAAGGGGTCAAAAAGTACAAACATCTATTTATGAATAAGTCATGGTGATGTAGTGTACAACATGGTGACTGTAGTTAATAATATTGTATTGCATATTTGAAAATGCTAAAAGATTAAATCTTAAGTTCTCACACAAAAAATATTATAACTATGTTATGATGATGCGTGTTAACTAGATTTATTTTGGTGATGGTTTTATAATATATATGAATATAAAATCATCACATTACATCCCTTAAACTAATGCATATCAATTATATCTCAAAATTTTTTAAAAGGTGTATGTGGTGGTTTGAATTATGGTACCAACTGGAAAAGTAGGGTCACTGCATACAGTTGTGTGGGTTGTACAATTGTATAATTCCAGAAGATTTCATTTACTTTGGAGTTTCCATGGCCTTTTGTGACTACCTTGGGTAATGGTATGTTCTCAGGTCATAGAGGTATTTCAGAAACTCTCTTTCAGGTGACTATGATCTCCTGGAACACACTAGAGTGGCTAATAATGGTTCGCGCAGACTTTTCAAACAGAATTCCTATAATATTCCTTGTAAATTGTTTTTCAGAATTCCTATAATTTTGTAGTTGGATCAGAGAAGATTAAGATATCAATGTTTCCAAAAATAAGTACTCTCAAACTAAAAAGATATATGAGTACAGGAATAAAGAAAGTTGACAATTGACATCTCAGGTTGTAAATTATAAATCAATTCAGCATAAAACTTATCGTGATCAGGTAGTAGCCCAGGCATAAGGTTCTATGTCCACATGTTTGGTTCACCAGTTATAAAAAAGAATGATTTTTATCATACTATAAAGGCCAGAACTCAAACCCAAGGTCTCTAAGTCCTCAAAGCTCATGGGCTGGATCTCTACTCTAATTGCACTACCTGGGAAACCTTTGAAAAATTATTTAATTTCTCCAAATCCTAGTTTTCTCTTCTGTATAATGTGGATGATAGCTTTTTACATGGTTTTGTGATATTATAAATGCAAGAACTTTGTAGAGGGCTGAGAGAATGTCATGAAACATTTTGTGATCTAGGAATGTCTACTAAAACTTGAATTTTTACTTATAGTTTCACTAAAAGACCATTTTAGCAAACTTTTTTTACCCCTACAAATAATCCTTCCAAATATTGCTTTCTGAGATTCAGAATTATTTGAAACTGATTGACTGTCCCTGGACACCAAGAGGCCGTCACTCAGAATCAGCTGTATTAACTGCTATCCAAGCTTATGTTCTTTGGTAAAGGGCTATTTACCTTACCTTGTAATTTAAAAGGTATCAGTAAGTAAATACCACTATACTGCGAGTGTTTATACAGAATGAGTGACAAATGGCAGCCACAGAATCACCTGCTCACAACTCAGGTTATTCTTATCAGCTTCTGATGGGTAACAACACCCATGCAGAAGCTGATTTAATAGTGAGCATAAGGACACAACAGCTGTAAAAGAGCAGGAGGAAGGGCGGGAGAGCTAAAGTTGGAGAGTTAGCAACGCAGTGCTGGAATGGACAGTGGGAACTGGAAGCTCTAGATAGGGTAGTGGAGGAAATAAATATAAAGAATTAGTAGATGTTGATGTAAGGGACAGGGGAAACAAATTTACATGGCTGTAAAACCAATCTATTTCAAGGAATGATATAGCTGAAATAAACTTTAGGGATACAATTCTTGGTTCAGTCCTGGAGCCTTTATCTTCTCCATTTGCACTACGTAATGAACTCATGTGTTCTCATGGCTTTGAATCTCATCTACACACCGATAATTCCCAAATTTTTATCTCCTCCCAGGTTTTCCTCCTGAACTCTGATTCCTATCTCCATCTATGAGGATATCTAGTAAGCATCTATAAATTCAAATGTCTCAAACTAACTCCTGATGTCTAAATTGCCCAATAATCTCCATTTAAGTCTTGCCCTTCTCAGTTGATAATTCCATCTTTCCAAGTGTTCAGGCAAAAACCCTTAAAGTCTTGACTCCTGTCTTTCCCTCCTACTTTCCCCTACTCCACAAGCATCTAAACCATCAGCAAATTTGCCTGTGATTCCTTCAGATTATGTTTAGAATCACACTACTTTATGATCTCTACCATAATATCCCTGTTCCTAGTCACCATCACTTCACATCTGCAGTAGCTTCCTACCAGGTATTTTTCGGCACCTCTGTGCTGCACAGGGCTTATACAAGATGCGTGACAAGTGGAAGCTCTCAACAGTTTCTTCAAGATTATAGTCAGAGTGATCCTAGAACATGCACAAGAGAGCACATCTGACCTCTGCTCAGAATCTTTCCATGGATTGAGGCTTATCACATTCAGAGTAAAAGCCCAAGTCTTTCCAGTGGTCTGGACCCTGCTACCTCTCCAACTTTAGCTCTCCCACCCTTCTTCCTGCTCATTTGCAGTTGTTTCTACATCAAGCATGCTTTCACCTCTATGCTGCTGCACCCTCTATTCCCTCCTCTAGATTTTCAATGGGCTCTTCCCTCACTCATCTCAGGTTCCTGCTTAGATTTCACATCAACAGTGAGGCTTTCCCTGACTACCCTACATGAATGAGTAATCCATATTCTCCCCCTACCCCGGCCCCAACAATACTGCCTATTCCTCTTTGCTGATTTATTTTACTCCATAGCAACTTACTACCAACTAACCCGCAACGCATTTACACGTTTTTATTACCTAGATCTTAAAAGAATGAACACATCAAGAGGACAGGGGCTCTTTCATTCACTGTTGTCCTGCCATAAGCATTCAATAAATAATTGTTTAAAGAATGGACAAGTCCGACTGCTCATTTACAGATGAAGAAACTGAGGATTGGGGAGGCCCTGTGGCTTGTCTTTGATCTTATGCTGAGACAAGGTAGAACCCTGTCTAGAGCCTCCAATTCTCACTATCCATTCCAGCATTATCCTCACTGCATCATGCTGCTATAAACTTTATGGCGTATTCAGAAGTTTCCATAATAATTATTAACTACTATTTTTTTTCTTCTCTATAATTCAAGCAGAAAAAATCTTATTTCTTTCTTACCTTTATTTGTTCAATTAGTGTTTCATCTTCTGGCACACCAGGGTCTATAGCGATGATAATGCCTTCAAAGCCATTGGCATTCAGCTGAACAAGGGAAGTATTGGACCCCGGCAGCAGGTATAGGACTAAGAAGAAGACAAAATTCCTGAATAACCCCATTGTTCAGGAGTTGTTTCTGGCCTCAATGTTGGTTTGTTCAAAAGGCTTTTCTATGATCTTCTCTCTCTCCATATATATGTACTCCTCAACCTTATTAGGTGTGGCTGATTATGGTTTGGTTTGTTGACTGTATAAAGGTCAGTATTACATGTGTGGAACAGTATTTGACTTCGGTTTACACGATTGTTTTATTGTACATTTTTGTAAAAGTGATCATAAAAATAGAAGTAATCGGGTCTTTTTATAAAATACATTGCACATTTTAACTTGAGAAGCTTATTTTATACTTTCTAATTTTGGTTAATTTCTAAATGTAGATATGTACTTTGTATTTTCTGTAGAATGTGAAAATTGGTAAAATTTCATAATAAAACAAATGGAAATAATAATGTTAATGTTTTTCAGTTTTACAAAGCAATTTAATTATTACATGTAAATATCACCAAATTAGATAAGATGGCTTTGAAATCTAAATTAAAAACTTTAAATACTTTGATAAATTAAAGATTTAATAAAGTTATTAGAGTAAATTAAAAAAAATCCTGCCCAGTAAAAAATGCATAGAATTAGCTTTCATATAAGCATATCAAAAAAGTATGGTAGAATGTCAACTATAGATTTTTGAAATTTATTTATTTAAATTAGTTTCAAATATACAGTACATTGGTTAGACATCTACGTAGTTCATAAAACGATCCCGCAATTGCTTCCTCCCTCCCCTGGCCCTCCACCTAGCCATCATATTAATGCTAACTGCATTCCCTATGCCATGCTGTGCTCACCATCCTCGTGACCATCTATCAGCTACCAATTAGTATGTCTTTAAACCTTCACTCCAATTCCCCCAGTCCCCCAATCCACCCCCTCTGGACGTCACCAGATTGTCCTCTATAGTTGTGAGTCTGTTTTTGATTATTTTCTTCTTTTTGTTCCTTAGATTTCACATGTAAGTAAAATCATATGGTATTTATCTTTCTGTCTGACTTTTTTCACTCGGCATAATAACATCTTGGTCTACGCATGTTGTTGCAAAAGGTAGGATTTCATTTTTTTTAATGGCTGAGTAATATTCCATTGTATATATGAACCATAACTTCTTTATCCAATTGTCTGTTGATGGGCAATTAGGTTGCTTCCATATCTTAGCCATTGTAAATTGTGCTGCCATGAATACTGGGGTGCATAGATCTTTACGAATTATTGTTTTGGTTTTCTTTGGATAAATACCCAAAAGTGCAATTGCTGGGTCAAAAGGTATATCCGTTTTTAATTTTTTGAGAAACTTCCGTACTGTTTTCCATAGCGGCTGTACCACTTTGCAATCCCATCAACAGTGTATGAGGGTTCCCTTTTCTCCACATCCTTGCCAACACTGGTTGTTTTTATTCATGATAGCCATTCTGACAGGTGTGAGGTGATATCTCATTGTGGTTTTAATTTGCATTTCTTTAAAGGTTAGCGACCTTGAGCATCTTTTAATATGTCTATTAGCCATCTGTATTTCCTCTTTGGAGAAGTATCTTTTCAGGTCTTCTGCCCCTTTTTTAATTGGATTGTTTGTTTTTTGTTTTTGAGTTGTATAAGTTGTTTATATATTTTAGGTATTAACCCCTTATCATTAGTGAATATCTTCTCCCAAACAGTCGGTTGTCTTTTTGTTTTGTTGATGGTTTCTTTTGCTGTACAAAACTTTTTTAGTTTTATGTAGTCCCATTTGTTTATTTTTTCTTTTGTTTCCCTTGCCTGAGCTGATGTATTTGAAAAGAAATTCTTGTTAGTAATATCAGAGAGTTTACTGCCTATATTTTCTTCTAGAAGTTTTGTAGTTTGGGGTCTTACATTTAAGTCTTTAATCCATTTTGAGTCTATTCTTGTATCCGGTGTAAGAAGGTGGTCTAGCTCTTTTTTTTTTTTTTTGCATGTATCTTTCCAATTCTCCCAACATCATTTATTGAAGATATTGTCTTTACCCCATTGTATATTCTTACCTCCTTTGTCATATATTAAGTGAGCGTATAGGCATGGATTTATTTCTGGGCTCTCTATTCTGTTCCATTGATCAATGTTTCTGTTTTTATGCCAGTACCATGCTGTTTTGATTACTGTAGACTTGTAGTACAGTTTGATATCAGGTAGTGTGATTCCTCTAGCTTTGTTCTTCTTTCTCAGGATTGCCATGGCTAATCGGGTTTTTCCATGGCTTCATATAAATTTGAGGATTATTTGTTCTAGCTCTCTGAAAAATGCCATTGGTCTTTTGATAGGGATTGCATTGAATCTATAGATTGCTTTGGGTAGTATGGCCATTTTAACAATGTTGATTCTTCCTACCCACAAACATGGTAAATGCTTCCATTTATTTGTATCTTCTTCAATTTCTTTTTTCAATGACTTATAATTTTCTGAAAACAAATCTTCTACTTTCTTGGTTAATTTGAGTCTCAGGCATTTTATAGTTTTTGACATAATTGTAAATGGGATTGTTTTCTTGATTTCTCTTTCTGAAAATTCATAATTGGTGCATAAAAATGCCACTGATTTCTGAATACTTATTTCGTAACCTGCTACTTAACTGAATTCATTGATCAGTTCTAATAGTTTTTTGGTGGAATCTTTAGGGTTCTCTCTATATAGTATCATGTCAATGGCAAATAACGAGAGTTTTACTTCTTCCTTTCGAATTCCAATTTCCAATTTTCTCTTTCTTGTCTTATTGCTGTGGCTAAGACTTCAAATATAATGTTGAAGAGGAGTGGTGAAAGTGGGCATCCTTGTCTTGTTCTTGATCTTAAGGGAAATGCTTTTAGCTTTTCCCCATTGGGTATGATGTTAGCTGTAGGTTTGTCATATATGGCCTTTATTATGTTGAGATATGTTCCCTTTATTCCCACTTTCCTGAGAGTTTTTATCATAAATGGATGCTGGATTTTGTCGAACATTTTTTTCTGCATCTGTTGGTATGATCATATGGTTTTTTATCTTTCGATTTGTTAATGTGGTGTATCACATTAATTGATTTGTGGATATTATACCAATCTTGTATCCCAGGAATAAATCCAACTTGATATTTTTAATGTATTGCTGAATTTGGTTTGCTAATATTTTGTTGAGGATTTTTGCATCAATGTTCATAAGAGATATTGGCGCATACACACACACACACACACACACACACACACACACACACACATATATATATTTATAGTTTTATCTTTTTGTAATATCTTTGGTTTTGGAATCAAGGTAATGGTGGCCTCATAAAAGGAGTTAGGGAGCCTTGAATTTTTTGGAATAGTTTGAGAAGAATAGGTGATAATTCTTCTTCGAATGTTTGGTAAAATTCACCTATGAAGTCATCTGGTCCAAGGCTTTTGTTTTTTGGGAGGTTTATGATTACTGACTCTATTTCATTGGTGGTAATGGGTCAGTTCAGATTTTCTGTTTCTTCTTGACTTAGTCTTGGGAGATTGTATATTTCTCAACTGTAATTTTTTTTTAAAGTCTTGTAGTGTGATGGTTTCTATTAAAGCAGAATGAATAATTGAGAACTGAGTCACACAGAAATTCAGTAACTTGCCAAAATCATATAGCTAGTATATGGTAGTCAGAGTCTGAACCCAGCATCCTACCCCGGAGCCCATGGATTTAATTACCCCACAATATGGCAACGTTGTTTTATAAGGCAAATAATATAATATGATTTTTTTCTTTAAAAAGGAGGAAGAGGGCCAGGTTATAAGTGGAGATGATGAATCAAGAATATCTAGTCCTAAAGCAAAAACAGCCATGACTCATCAGAAACCCAAAAGATTTTAGTTCTTATGTTTTCTTCTAGGCATTATATTGTTTCGGGTCTTATATTCAGGTCCTTAATCCATTTTGAGTTAATTTTGGTGTGTGATGATAGACATCAGTCTAGTTTCATTCTTTTGCAGTTGGCTTTCTAGTTTTCCCAGCATCATTTATTGAAGACGCTTTCCTTTCTCCACTGTATGTTTTTGGCTTTTTTGTCAAAAATTATTTGCCCATGTCAATATGGGTTTACTTCTGGATTCTCAATTCTGTCCCACTGGTCTGTGTGTCTGTTTTGCTGCCATTACCATGCTGTTTTGATTAATGTTGCTTTGTAGTATAATTTGAAGTCAGGCAGAGTGATGCCTCCAGCCTCATTCTTTTTTCTCAGGATGGCTTTGGCAATTCAGGGTCTTTTGTGCTTCCATATAAATCTGATGATTTTTTGTTCTATTTCTTTAAAAAATGCTGATGGGATTTTGATGGGAATTACATTAAATCTGTATAATGCTTTAGGTAATACGGTCATTTTAACTATGTTGATTCTTCCAATCCAAGAACACGGAATATCTTTCCATTTCTTTGTCTCTTCTTTGATTTCTTTTATTAGGATCTTTTAGTTTTCATTATATAGGTCCTTCACATGTTTCATTAAATTTATTCCTAGATGTTTTATTCTTTTTGTTGCAATTGTAAAAGGAATTATTTTTTCAACTTCTTTTTCTGACATTTCATTGTTAGAGTATAGGAATGCTATGGATTTTTGAACATTGATTTTGGACTTAAAGAGGATTTTATGAATTTGAGCTCAAAGTCAAGGGAAGTAAAAGCAAAAATAAATGAATTCCACATAAAACTAAAAAGTTTCTGCTCAGCAAAAGAAACCATCAATAAGGTAAAGAGACAACCATCTGAATGGGAAAATATATTTGCAAGCAATGCCTCTAATAAGGACCTAATATACAAAATATACAAAGAACTCATCCAACTCAGCAACAAATGATCCAATCAAAAAATGGGCAGAGAACCTGAAGAGACACTTCTCCCTAGAGGACATACAAATGGCCAACAAATATATGAAAAGATGCTCAACATCGCTAGCTATTAGGGAAATGCAAATCAAAACCACAATGAGATACCAACTGACACCTGTTAGAATAGCTGTTTTCAAAAGGACAAGTAATAACAAATGTTGGAAAGGAAGTGGAATAAAAGGAACCCTCATACACAACTGCAAATTGGTACAGCCACTATGGAAAACAGTATGGAGGTTCCTCAAAAAACTAAGAATTGATCTACCATATGATCCAGCAATCCCTCTACTGGGTATTTACCCCAAAGACTTGAAAATGCATATTGGAAAAGGTATTTGCACACTGATATTCATAGTGGCATTGTTCACA
>NW_011888803.1:8958407-8970612 GCF_000151845.1 Pteropus vampyrus | reverse complement strand
GATTTCTTTTATTAGGATCTTTTAGTTTTCATTATATAGGTCCTTCACATGTTTCATTAAATTTATTCCTAGATGTTTTATTCTTTTTGTTGCAATTGTAAAAGGAATTATTTTTTCAACTTCTTTTTCTGACATTTCATTGTTAGAGTATAGGAATGCTATGGATTTTTGAACATTGATTTTGGACTTAAAGAGGATTTTATGAATTTGAGCTCAAAGTCAAGGGAAGTAAAAGCAAAAATAAATGAATTCCACATAAAACTAAAAAGTTTCTGCTCAGCAAAAGAAACCATCAATAAGGTAAAGAGACAACCATCTGAATGGGAAAATATATTTGCAAGCAATGCCTCTAATAAGGACCTAATATACAAAATATACAAAGAACTCATCCAACTCAGCAACAAATGATCCAATCAAAAATGGGCAGAGAACCTGAAGAGACACTTCTCCCTAGAGGACATACAAATGGCCAACAAATATATGAAAAGATGCTCAACATCGCTAGCTATTAGGGAAATGCAAATCAAAACCACAATGAGATACCAACTGACACCTGTTAGAATAGCTGTTTTCAAAAGGACAAGTAATAACAAATGTTGGAAAGGAAGTGGAATAAAAGGAACCCTCATACACAACTGCAAATTGGTACAGCCACTATGGAAAACAGTATGGAGGTTCCTCAAAAAACTAAGAATTGATCTACCATATGATCCAGCAATCCCTCTACTGGGTATTTACCCCAAAGACTTGAAAATGCATATTGGAAAAGGTATTTGCACACTGATATTCATAGTGGCATTGTTCACAGTGGCCAGGACATGGAAGCAACTGAAGTGTCCTACGATAGATGATTGGCTAAAGAAGCTGTGGTACATATGTACAATGGAATATTACTCAGCCATAAGAAGGGATGAAATACTGCCATTTGCAAAAACATGGATGGACCTCGAGATAATCATGCTAAGTGAAATAAGCCAGACAAAAAAAAGTTGAAAATCACATAATATAACTTATATGTGGGATATAAACCTAAAAGCAACAAATGAAGAGGACAAAGAAACAGAGATTCATGAACATGGACAATGGACTAGTGGTTACCAGAGGGTAATGGATGGAAGAGGAGAGGGAAGGTTGATGGGGTAAAGGGAGTCAAATATAGGGTGATAGGGGGAGAGTGAAGTGGGCAAAGGGGGATCAAATATATGGTAGCTGAAGGAAACTGGACTTTGTGTGGTAAACACACAATAGAATATACAGATGTCAAATTATAATGTACACCTGACAATTATATAATTGTATTAAATAATGTTACCCAATTAAAAAAAAAAAAAGAAGCCCAAAAGAGAACTGAAAATAGAATAATAGGAAGTGTCTTTAAGTTAAAAGTTCAGTTAGAAAGATACCTATGTTGCATTCTGAACAAGCAACATCTCTACAATAGAGATTTTACCCTATGTGCCCAGGCTGTGCTGTTTTAGGCAGCATCCCACACTGTCCTTTCATTCCCTCAGGAAAATTATGAGATTACTATACATTCATAGAATTAATATGTTGTATAACTTACAGGATGGAGCTGTTATAATGGCAACCCCAGGGCAACTGTGATTTCCTGGAGGGGAAATGCATCCTAGGTGGTCCTGCCCTGGTTCCCTCACTGATCTCTCTTCCACCTGCTCCATACCTCCCCCTGATCTCTGGATTGGGGCCTTCAAGCAAACCACAAAGCATGCACCGATCCCATAAAGTTGGTGCTCAGGAAATTGTTACTGACCGATGGACAAACTGAACTAGTGAATGATCATCATTTTAACTTGAAATAACAACATATCACAATCCCTAAACAGAAGCTTGTCCAAGGACTTTGAAATGTTGGCGAAATGCGGGGGAATGTGATCCCCTCTAATGTTTGGGGGAGTATCTATATTATTTGGAGGAGGTGTTATTACTCCTTTAATAAAATCGTGAAACTCTTGGTTTTAAGGTAGGAAGGGAGATCCTTCTGCTTCACCAAAAGACTTAGGAAAAGCTCCCTCCTGCAGCTCTGTGAAAATAGACAAACATTTATAACAGTTCCCCTCTATTTGTTCCTGGTGGCACAGAAAGGAGTGATACTTTATGGACTGTGAAAAAGGAATCGGAGACAAGTGTTTACTCTTAACTTTTTCCCCATCTCTTTCCCTTGCTCTGTTTCTAATCCACTTTGTAAAGAGGGAAGTAGCAGCTTCTCTGGTGCCCTCAGAGCCATCTCTGTTCATAACTAGTCTGCCTCTTGCTGATTCCCAGTTGATTGTCCAGCTACAAAAGCTACTGTTTTCATCAACTCAACTTCAGATAGACATTCTGGGCAGAGGCTAGCTGGGCACAAATCAGAAAGGACTGTGCCAAGTGTGTCTAAACTGAATTCTGCTCAAGCAAACAGGCTCATTCAGGGCACTTAAAAGGATTAGGTTTCCTTGTCCACAACTGGAACACGAAAAAGCTTTGAAAAATTTTAGTCATTATCCAACATATCAAACCTATAAGATTTCACAGAAATTGCTATTATAATACCATTTTGTTTTGCTTTTTTCAAGTGAGTATGTATTAAGAAAATAATAGAATACGTACGTGAACATAGGCAACAATCCTTAAGTTGGTATGTACATACCTGAAGTTAGGAAACCTACTATATGCTAGTTCACATAGAATTATTTCATTTATTTAAATATTAAATACATTTTTATAATATAGAATAATTATAACTTAAGAATTTCATCATTGTTGAACATTTATAGGTATTTAGTTTCTTTGAGTTTGGGGATTATATAAGAGAAAGTTTTCTCACTATGTCTTTAGTATCCCCAGGAATTACACATTCAAAAATTATTTTTGCTGCTTTTGATTATTACTGTTGGTGGTACTAATTATTTCATGAACATCTTTTATCATTAGCCATTGCTTTTATTACTTTTAGATTTGTAATGTAGTTCTTTTTCTAGCTTCTCAAGTTGATTTCTAGCTAATTTATTTTTATTTTATTGTTGTTTAGTAACAAATGCTAAAACAAATACATTAAGTAGTATTTTCACCATGTCCCACAAGTCTTAATATATTGTGTTCCAGTCTAGGCAGTCTATTTGTTTCACTGGTGTAGTTGACAGTTTTTGCTACCTAGTTTGTAATTTGAATTTTAGTTTTGATTTCCTTTTCAATTGTACATCAGATTGGGCAAATTTGGAACATTTTATACTAAGGCTGTTTTGCTGAAACCTCTCAGTGTCCTTAAACAGTAATTCTCTATTTGGTTTATTAATTTTTATTTCACTTTTTAATAAGATCTCTATCTAGGTAATACTAGAAAGTTGAAAAATATGTCTTTTTTTGCAAATATAATTACTATGCATTGTTTCTGTATAAAAACCTTTTTTATGTATACAAATCTTTATTCAACTTCAAAGTACTCATTTTGCTAAGTTGAGTTATCAGATCAAAATCTTAAAAGGAAAATAGTTGATAACATTTGTTTAATAATTGATTCCAGTGGGTAACATAGTATTAATTACATAGGATCTTAGGAGAACTTATCTTTACTGTGTTAATAATTCCCTATCCTACTGTCTTTCTTTCTCAAACAGATGTTTTATTGCCATGATAAGACACAGTGGGCCCACATTTGAATGGATAACATAATTTTCCAAGAGCCATAAAAGAAACGGATTTGTCTTTTCTCATGTTAAATTTATCAGTGAGAAAAGTTCCTTGTATTCCTCACAGGGAGAATGAATGTGTGAAGTCAAGAAAATAGGATATTAATTTTATGTGTGTTTTTTTTTTTTTCTCTTTCAAACATCCCATCCCATAAATTTTCTTTGGAAATTTAGCTGAACAACACTAAATTCTCTAGGGAGAGTCAGACTTTTGATTACCATGACAACACAGAGGTCTCCTGTCATGGGACTTTTAAATCATGGGTCAGTAACATGCTAAGAGTGTATTAATAGCCAGTTTCTTTCCTTATAAGAAGAGGATTTGGACTATTATTGAGTTAGGAATATGGTTTATGATTTCGCTTTTGCTTTCCTGGAAAGAAGGATAATCTGTAATATTTTCATTTTTAAAAATGTGAGGAAGCTGCTTTTTGAATTCCAAAACTGTTATGTATCCATCTGTATATAATTTTCTGAAGGCAACACTGACTTTTCTATTATTATGAGTTATTCGCTATTAACACAGAACATGGGCTATAATAAGTTGGAATTCATTGTATGAAATTCACTCGCTATCTCCTTCTCTTTTGGATCTCCCTGACCATGGTGTGTTGATTCTGTTCTAGATTCCTTATGCTAAGCATGCATGGGTAAGGGTCCTCTTATCCTCCTTACTCCCCCTGGCTGATGCTTCTGTTGCTATTTGTTACGCTGGCCGTATTCAGAGCCCAAGGTACCCATTTTTTTAAAAGTTGTAAAGTTAGCAGATGCTACAGAAATATTGTAACATATGACTCCTGAATCCAAGAATTTTTCTTCATGTAACCAGGACTGAAAGAGCCATGAGGAAAAAAATCCTTTGAACGAAATTGCTTTAAACAATATAATAAACAAGAAAGTTTGTCCAAGAATTTTATGCCAGGATCAAGTACTTACAGACTAATCTATTCACAATGATCTCTATAATCCATTCTCTCTCTCTTTTCCTCTAAAGATTAGGGAGAACTAATATATATATATACACATATACATATATATATATGTATATGTATATATATACGTATATGTGTATATATATGTATATATGTATATGTATATATATATGTATATATATGTATATGTATATATATGTATGTATAAATTATTATATAACTTTCAGGAGTACATTATAATTTAACATATGTGTATACTACAAAGTGATCAGCCGCAAAAGTCTAGTTACTGTTCCTCACCATACAATTGACTCTTCCCCACTTTAGCTTATCTTTCTTCCCCCAACTCCTTCCCCTCTGGTAACCACTGATCTATTCTCTGTATCTATGAATTTGTTTTGTTTTGTTCAGTGGTTTTATTGTTGTTGTCATTGTTTTCAGATTCTACATATGAGTGAAATTATATGGTATTTGTCTTTCTCTTTCTGACCTATTTTACTTAGCATTGTTCCCTCAACATCCATCCATATTTTCACAGATGGCAAAATTACATTCTTTTTTATGACTGAGTAGTAGTCCATTATAGACACACACACACACACACACACACACACACACACACACACACACACGTAGATACACATATCTATCTATCTATCTATCTATCTATCTATCTATCTATCTATCTATCTATCATCTATCTCTGTCTATTCTTTATTCACTCATTGATGCACATTTAGGTTGTCGTTTCCCTGTCTTGGCTAGTGTAAATAATGTTGCAGTGAACATGAGAGTGCCTATATCTTTTCAAATTAGTGCCTTTCTTCTTCAGAGAAATATACAAAAGTGGAATAGCTGGATCATATGGTAGTTCTCTTAATTTTTTTAGGAATCTCCATAGTATTTTCTATAGAAGCTACAACAATGTACAGTCCCACCAGTAGTGAATGAGGGTTCCCTTTTCTCCACATCCTCTCCGACACTTGTTAGTTCTTGTCTTTTTGACAAGTCATTCTAACAAGTATGAGGTGATATCTAATTGTGGTTTTGATTTATATTTCCCTAATAATTTGTGATTTTGAACATCTTTCACATGCCTTTTGGCCATCTATATATCTTCTTTGGAAAAATGTCTTTTTAGTTCCTCTGCTCATTTTTTAATCAGTTGTCTTGTTGTTGTTCTTAAGTTGTATAAGTTCTCAATATATTTTTAGATATTAACCCCTTATTGAATGTATGATTTGCAAATATTTTCTCCCATTCAGTAGATTGCCTTTTTGTTTTGATGATGGTTTCCTTGACTGTGCATAGACTTTTTAGTATGATGTAGTCCTATTTGTTTATTTTTGCTTTTGTTTTCCTTGTGTTTGGAGTCAGATGCTCAAAAACTGTTAAAACAAAACAAAAAACTGTTAGAGCTAATAAATGAATTCAGTGAAATCTCAGGATACAAAATCAATAAACGGAAATCTGTGGTGTTTCTATGCACTAATAATAAACTGTCAGAAAAAGAAATGAAGAAAACAAAATAATTTACAATTGCATCAAAATAATAAAATACCTAGGAATAAATTTAATCAAGGAGGTGAAAGACCTATACACTAAAAACTGTAAGACACTTATGGACAAAAATATAGAAGACATAAATAAATGGAAAGTTATTTCATGCTCACGAATTAGAAGAATTAATATTGTTTAAGTATTGATATTACCCAAAACAATCTACAAATTCTGTGCAATCCTTAACAAAACTCCAATGGCATATTTCACAGAACTAGAAAAAGTAGTTCTAAAATATGTATGAGACCACAGAAGGTCCCAAATAGCCAAAGCAATCTTAAGAAAGAAGAACAACACTGGAGGTATCACACTTTTTTATTTCAAACTATACTACAAAATGATAGTAATCAAAACACTATGGTATTGGTAAAACAGACTCATAGACTAACAGAACTGAGAGCCCAGAAATAAACCCACACATATATGGGCAATTAATTTACAACAAAGGAGCCAAGAATGTACAATGGGGAAAAGACAATCGTTCAATTGTGTTGGGAAAACTGGACAGCCACATGCAAAAAAGTGAAACTGGACTTCGCTCTTTATCTTCCAGTTTTCTGCAGTACCTTAATGCTGTATCATTTGTCCTCTCTCTTTTCTGTATCTCCTTCTCCCGTCTTCCTACTCCTCTCTACTCCCTTTCACCAGCATTCGAAAGTGGTAGAAACCTTTTTCATTGGAAAAAAAAAAAATCAGTAACTTGGCTATAGTGTTTCATGCAGTGAACGATCTGGAGTACTTAATCTTATTTGGCCTCTCTAATACTTGGTGTTGTTGATCATTCCCTCTTTTTTGAAACTCTCTTGATTTATATGACACACCCCTGATCATCTTTGTAAATCTCTGGCCTTCTCCATCTAGTTCACAATGCCTCTTTCTTTAACTCCCACTTAAACGCTGGCTTTTCTCAAGAGTTCATTTTTGGCTTCCTTCTCTTCTCCTTCTCCCTGTTCCAGTTGGTGATCTCACTCCCATGCATGGCTTCAGTTATCTTCTGTACGCTATTAATGGCCCAGACTCCTCAACAGCAACCTTAGGTACAAGAAGAAATGGAATACTATTTTCAAAGTGTTGAAAGAAAAAAAAAATTAAACTTTGTATTTTAAATTATCACTTAAATGTTAGAGCGAAGTAAAAATAATGTCAAAAATTCTTGGCTTTAGACCACCTAATATACAATCTAAAAACACTCTTGGATGAAATTCTCCAGCAAGGAGAAAATAAATAAAAAAGAATCGATAAGGTATGTGAAATAAATGTTAATAAATAATTTAGCAAAATTTCTCATCTAAATAGCAATGAATAATAACAGAAATTTATCATCTCATAATTTAAACTCTAGAAAATATCAGCACCGAGGGAGTCTTCATGATGTTGAGTCCAGAGAGACAAGAGTCTGCTAAGACATTTCTGTTGGAAGTGAAGGAGATAAGGGGAATATAGGTATTGATAAGTGTTTGAATTTTATTACTATAGAAAAAAATAAATGAATGATAAATATAAGAATGGGTCTTACTTAGTTGATATAACCAGCAGAAGATGAAAATCATGTGTGATTTTCAGAACAGAAGAGTAAAATTCAGCCTATTCAATGGAAGTTAGGGAAAGAGGGGGAAAAGAAGAAACAAAAAGCAATATGTGAAATAGAAAATATGGAAAAAGATGGCGGAAATAATTTTTAACAGATCATTAAACCTCAGTGAATTGTTTAAACTCACTTTTGGTGAGACAGAGACTCTAGGTATAGATTTTGAAAAGATACAATAATATGCTGTCCATAGAGACACATTTAAAATAACAATGTTATAACAATTCCTAAATTATCTGTGTATAAAAGAAAAAATAAGAAAGGTAGGATACTTGTAACAGGTTATAAAAAAGAAACAGTCAGTTGACCCGGAAAGATTTTATTTTACCTTATTATAGCTTTGCACAATAGCTTACTAGCTCAAAGACTGTGGTCTGTCCTTACAGAACTCCTTATCTCTATCTTGATTCCTCCCCAAATATTCTGCAACACGAACTTTCTAAATAGAAACACAATCTTGTCCTGCTGCAGCTTTTTTTTTTACTATCATCCCCCTATTGCTTACAGAATTAAGTCCACGGTTTTTGGCATTTTATTCAAGGCCATTCTTGATTTTGTAGCTAAGCTACTTACCCATTGCCTCCTTACCCAATCTCCTGTGCTTTCCACTTTCTGCTTTAGGCATACAGAAACGTTTACACTTGGAACGTTTACAAATGGAACATTCTGTCTCTCATTTTTATGGCTTTGTTTATTTAGCTCTTTCTGACTGGAATTTCCTCTTCCTTTCCTACTTGTCTTTCAAGACTTAGATGAGGTGCCACCTCTTCCATCATGCTTTCATATCATATCACATTAAATTACTTTGCATATCTCCCTGACTAAACTGTAAGTTACTTGAAGAGCAGGGACCTTGTAGTCCCAGCCTCCAGCGTGGTTCCTGTCACATAGTACAAATTATGCTCAATGACTAAATTAATCCAAATCAACAAATATAATGTTCCAGGTGCTAGACAATACTAGACTCAGATCAATAAGTAAGAAACAAAAATTTAGAAAATAAATTTTGTGTATAAAGTTTATAGTGAATGGCTTTTCAGCTCAAAAAAAAAGGATTAAGTAAAGTGAGTTATTTTCAGAGATATTAACTGTATTGTGTGAGTGTTTTATGCAGCACTCTGGTTGCTTGTGACAGAAAACCAACTCAAGTTAGTTAAATATCTATTGATTGATTTACTTACTTACTTACTTACTTACTTACTTACTTACTTACTTTTTGGAAAGATATTGGGCATATTTCATACAGCACTGCAAAGGTGAGGTGACCTTAGAGCTCAGGTTCAGTGAGAACTGGGAAAAGTAGAGGTGTGAATATAGCCAGGTTTTTGCCCATTCCTTGGCATGCTGGCCTCATTATTTCATGCCAGCTCCCCGCTTTCAGCAGGAAAAGTAGACAGACTAGTCTTGAGCCTCACGACACATAGCTTTGCCACCAGAGACATTAATCATCTTCCCTACTTGTGGTTCAGAAGTCTTGGAGAAGAGCTCTGATAAGCTTATTTTAAGTCAGGTGGCCACCCTGAGGGAATCAGCTGTAGCCAGGAGAAAACTCTGATCTGCCTGAGTTGGGTGCCCATGTTGGGCGAATCAGTGATAACAAGGAGGGCAGGGTCAAGTAGCAAGGACATAAGAAATAGGGGCAGTCTCAATCTTTGCTACTCAAAGTGAGGTCCTCTAGCAATGCCTGAAGGTTATTAGGAATCTTGGGCTCCTGAACTTATTGAACCAGAATCTGCATTTTAACTAGCTCCCCAAGTGATTTATATGCACACTCAAGTTTGAGAAGCAAAGGACACTGATTTTAAGTTATAGTAGTATTTCAAGGAAATTTTGGAAAGATCATTCTAAGTGTTTAAAACATAAAATGCAATGTTTTGAAATATTTTGGAATTCTTTTCAAGCAAATCTACAGAGAAATACCATGCACTGATTTTCTCAGGGATAGTTTGTCACATATGCAAAGAAATGCACATTTCAGCATCCTTTACTGCCCCATCATTTTTATAACAAATTAATCAACTCTTATCTCACAGCCTAAAGACTAATTACTGGCTCCTAGAAATCCCCATTTCTAAACCACTGACCTGTTTCCTCCTTGGGCCCCACTCTCATTATGTTTTCTCCAGGTGGTCTTGATTAAATGAATGAACATTGACCATGATATCTCTTAGGATATATGGTCCTGTGGTGATAGCAATACACTTTCAGGGATTCTTATTATTATATGACCTGAAATTTCATTGATCTGGATTATTCTAGTGGTACAGTAATTTTAATGAATATGGCCGTCGTGTCTCTGTTGAAGTATTTCCCTTTAATTTTCTGAACACATGGTTGTACTGTGCCCAAGTAGCAACTATCTATTTGAATTATAATGAAACTAGAGTAGCTGAAGGCTCTCTACATTTGGTCCAAAGATTTACTGGAGGCAGCTGAATTACTTCTCCTTCAGGAAGTAGTAGGTCCCTGAGAGAACTAGGAACCAATCAATACTGCAGCTTATCCAGTAACCAATATATATCAGTTTTGCTGGCAACTTTTTCCATCTAGATCAGATTCTGAAACTATCTGAAGAATGCTTCCCTATAGTCTGAGATGGACCCAGGTGAAGACCTAGTGGTTGGCAGATGTGTCAGGCTGCTATATAGGTTGTTCTAGGAGAACCAATCTCAGCCAGTCTGGTATTTCTTGTTGTTATTTGTATTGGATATATGGTAGCCTTGATTTTCTGGCATTAATTAGGAATAAATAATGTCACTGAACTTTCCGGATAACTGACGCCTAACTCATTTAGTTTGAAAGCTTACTTTTAGGTATTTTCATGCCTATCTTTCTGAAAAAGAATATATTGAGTAGGATATATTAAAGATAATTTGGGTAATGTAATGGGCCCTAAAAATGAGTACAGTTGGTGAGAGTTTTCATCAATGCTGTCCAGTAGCCATCATATATTCCAAATCTTTATCCAAAGGGACAAAGTTTTATTGACACATATAAATATTTTCATAGAAGGGAAGTGCTAGATTTAAATTTTTTTTAGTAATCAATTCCAAATAAATTCATGTGGTAATCAGTTATGGGGAAAGGGAGTGGAGAAAGCTCATTCACTTTATATCTTACTCTGAGTGTTTTTTAAGCTTGCCCCTCTAAGGCATCTTCTGTTTAATGTTAGAATTCATTTAGCTGCAAACTCAGGATCGTTGTTGTATAAAGCAACTTTTGGGGTCTCCTCTGGAGACCAATACAATGTTCTTAAATTTGCTAATCTCCATAGAGGTGTGTGGTGTTCCATGTGTCTTTAGCATGGCACACTGACCCCTGAAGTCACCGTTCAGATTTTGTCCTTATGCTGCAGAGCTACATATTCTCCATTTTCCCTATTTTTCTATTTTCTCTCTCCTAGTACTCATTTTTTGTTGCCACTTTGAATTTCTGGCATCCTTGTTCTGTTTTTTGTTTCTCAACATGTTTTGGTTTTTGTATTATGTAGATTGTTTCTTTCTTATATGTAAAAATATTTGTTCTGATTATAAATAATACACGTTTACTGTAATAAATTTGAAAAACATTATAAGCATTACAGAGGGAAATTTTAATTACCTAACATATATACCTAATTATCTAATATATATATATACATGCACACAGACATACACATGAACACACACACACTTTTTCTTGGATCATTAAGATCATGCTATATATTTATATTTGTAAACATTTAAAAACTGGGTATATTATAAGCGATAATATACCCAGTGACGCGATAACTAAGATTGATTTAGTAATTCCTCTGTGCCAGGCCCTAATCTAAGCACTCTACTTATATTTATTTATTTAATCTTCATATCAATCGATGCTTTTATCTTCTACTACAGATAAGGAAGCCATATCTGTAGTGAGATAAGTAACTTGATTGAGTACAGTGAGATAAGTAACTTGTCCTGTGTTCCATAACTAGTGGAACATTTTAAAGCATTTTCTTATGACAATAAATATTTCATAAATTTCATTTTAAATGACTAAGTAGAATCTACACATGAGTACATCATAATTTATTATTGTTTGACATTGAGATTATTTCCAATTTGAGCATCTTTCATATAATGCTCTGAATGTCTTTGTTGGCAATTTTAGTTATTGACTCATGATAGATATGTGGACATAAACCGATGTGCCAAAGGGTGAAGATTTTAATGGCCCTAGACATTGCCAATTGCTTTCCAGAAAGACAGTGCCCACTTATAGTCCATGAGATAGTATATGAGAGTATATGCCTCATCACACTTCACAAATATTAACACTTAGTGATGTCTTTGTTAGTTTGAAAAGTAGAAATGGTGATATGTATATATATTTTATATGTATTTTACAAGATATCTATACTAAACATATAATTTGCAACTAGACTTTTAAAAATACAGTTGATCCTTGAACAA
>NW_011888803.1:8937692-8956685 GCF_000151845.1 Pteropus vampyrus | reverse complement strand
ATATTTGAAACTAATTAAATAAATTAATTTTAAAAAACAGAAAAATCAAGCAAAGTAGATGATGAACTCTGTGCATGTTAGCAAATTTGATTGATGCTCTATTCTACAGTTAATAGCTATGCTGGGAACAGTCCTTTGTAACAGTTCTGTGAGTCAGCAGGGTTTTCCCCTTATTTCCTGGTTCCTGGCTATACTGTAAGTATAGATAAAAGGAAGGTACACATGAAATTGAATTAAATATAAAATGTTTCCTGCATACGGAACTTAGGCTACATGTTACAAAAATTAGGTCTGTAATGAAAGTATTTGAAATTCTTTTCCGAAAAGTAAAATGCAAGAAAAACTGGTTAATATGAGATTTTAGTTGCATCAGATGAACTAAAATACTATTAAAGTTTCCTGTACTATTATTTTAGGAATATTTACTGATCATTTTGTTTGCGTCACTTGGTTTCGTTCCACCTGCCTTCAAGCAGGTGTCACTAATTCAGAGTTGGATCTGTGTTTAGAGAGAGCTGGTTCAAAGTAGCAGAACCACCCGGGTTAACAATGCTGACTTTGTCACTAGTAAGCTGTGTGACCTTCCTCAATTAGTTCGATCACTCTGCCTGTTCCTCATTTGTAAAATGTGGATAATAATATTATCAAACTCATGGAGTTTCTGTGAGGAAAAAAATGAGATAATATAGCCGAACCTCTTAGAGCAGTACCTGGCACATAGTAAGTGCTAAGTAAATACTATCTATTCTTATTACTACTAAGTAGTAATAAGTATTTTTGACACTATTATTCTATGTATTCTAATTATTACTACTATTGAAAGTTTCTTTCCTTCTCTCTCTTCATTAAGCTAATATTTTATGAATAATATTAGTATAATGGCAACTATGTTTCTGGAATCAGCCTGCCAATAAATCGACCTGCAAGTGCTTCTTGGTTATGGCCAAAAAAAACCATCTGAAAATCTGAGGCTTGTACAGTGTTGGTCAAGTCTATGCAACTGGACTTGTTTCAAGAAGGAGTATGGTAAACTCATTAAACATGTTGGTTTCCAGATTTTGAAAAACTCCAGTTTAAATACTACTTAAATCACTTACCAATTGAGATTACAGGCAAATTACTTCACTCTGAGCACATCTATACAGCCTTTTGATATGACATCCCTCCCCTTTAGAGGACTCTGGTTTGGCCCCTTGCTGGCTGTGCCTCTTCTAGGCCTGGCTTCATAGGTGTGTGACCTGTGTAGTCACATATGGCCCTGCACTTCAAAAGGTCCTGTACTTGGTTTAATGCTTTGCTTTAGTTGTCTTGAAATTCCTAAAAATTTTGTATTTGGACTTATGTTTTGTAAGTGAAGACTGATAGGATAATGCATCATTTATTTAAGTAGAGGAGATACATACAATATGTGGCTATCATTCCTTGCCACTCCATTTGCATATAACATTCATGATGTCCCATGACTACAGAATTTGGATGGGCCAACAATGTGCTGGAGTTTAGTAAGACTCAAAGTGAGTACAAGGTGAACATATTTCATCTATGATTGAGTCGGCACTGCCCTGACAGCCTGGAGAGGCTGTGATTTCATTTTGAAAGAAAGCATTGACGTTCTAAGAAACACAAATGACCTAGAAAGTGTATCATATCCTTTCTTATTCATGTTATTTCTGTTTGTATTTAGTTATATTGAAAAGTATGACCTAGAAGAAAAGAGAAAAATATGGCAATCCATTGTTACTTTTTTTTTTTCAGTCCTTCCTTACTTACTGGTGAGCCTAAGGTAGATAGCAAGATGTATAAAAATACTTGAGTCAGTTTTGTGCAGGGTTTTCACTGTATGGGCAAGAATGAAATACATATGCATGCATAAACTACAAAAATAGAAGTCTGTGTATTCCACGTATGCGTTAAATGCTCTTATATTTGCATTTAGAACTGGAATTGTACAACATACATATAAATGGTAAAAGTCGTATGAATACTTTAAAACTGATTTTTCTGTATTTAGAACAACTTTAAATAACAAATAAACACTGTGACAAGCCAAGAAAGACTATGGGAAAAAGGAAAAAGCTCTATATTTTTTAGTAGCTTTAATAACATTATTTGTTATTACTGCTTGAACAAAGGGTCTTGCATTTTCATTTTTCACTGGGCCTCAAATTAATGAGCTGGCCCTTTCCTCTTTCTACGGGGTGAGGAGTCCACAGGGCCAGAGGTTTTGCCCATCCAATGAGTGACCTCCCACCCCTTCTAGAACACATTACACATGCCTGAAAACGGAAAAGTTCTAATAAGTAACCGATCCACTTTTCGTGGCCTTCATGGGCCAGAACTGACTTGGGTGCCAGAGTCACTTCTGCCTAGGGCAGATTGCATCAATCGTGTGTGAACTTCCAGGCTGGAGAGATGGACAAAGGGCAACCGTTGATGTGGTATGTAGGCTGAAGGGGCCACACCTATGTACATGAAGCTCCTGAGAGTGAAGACTGGAATTGGGGAGGATAGGAAGAAAAAAGGGTTCCATAGTACATTTATTTTTCAGTTGCCATATTCCACCATGAGAGGAGTTCAAGAATTTTAAATTTGAACCTCGCCTTCCAAGTCATTATAAAGGTATATTTGTCAAGATAGGAGATAATGCATTTTAACAGCTTATTAGTCTGATTTATAATATTTGCATATTTAGGTACGTGGTATGTGCATTTCTATTTGTACTTTTGCCCCAGGTGACAGTGGTACTGGTAGTATTCTGCTTTCCAATCCCCAGATTCTAAGGCCTTACTCTAGACTGGTTGTTTGGATCTTTAAAAAGCTGCCCTGGATTCCACAGCCATGCCTTATGAATTGGTTGTCTGCGGTCCTGTGCTTGCCTGAATCATGCATGAGCCTGGTATGCCCTCTGCAGTTTGAGTTGTGCCATCCATTCTGCAGCTCATCACATGCTTTTTGTTTTTTGTTTTTTGTTTCCTAATGGATTTGGAATTACTCTTGAAATTTAGGAAAAGATTTATCTCTATGACAGTTAAAATCGGCTAAGAAGAACCATTTATCATATTTCATTTTTCACATTGCATACCAGGAACTTGGTTAAATAGATTTTCCTCACTCACAATAAGTATGCATTGCTTAGACTTTCTAATTCAAGAAATTTTCTATCTTCATTATTTAGTTCTTACCTAGATTGTCATATTTGACTGTTTCTGTGAAATTTTGCTGTAAGCCTCCTTGATCACTATTTTGTTAATTTATCTTCCCTTTCTTTGTTTTAATGAATCCCTCTAACAAACATGCTTGGAAAGCATGTTCTTTGGAAAGGTTTTGGCATTTCTTCAAAAGTTTGAAACCATGTAGCATTATTTGAGAGCAGGTAAAATCCATTAAGGCTGTATGTCAGGTAGTTTTTGAAGCCATTTGTTAGGTAGTTTTATTAAGTATACTTTTAAAAACATAGTGTTTATATTCACTTTCCTCTTATTTTTTTTTCTGGTGTTGATATCACCCTCTTACCATGGAGTGAGTGAAAAAAATTAGATCCCAAGGATCTCTCCAGAGTGGGTCTTCCAGTAGATTTTGTCAAACATAAAAGATGTAACAATATTTGCAGAAGTGATGTTTTGATTAGAGTCATTTTTTTTTTCTTTCACTTGGTTTTCCCTCCTTATTTTCTACTTATAGCCAGACATCATGAAAGAGGAAGGACCACTTCCTTTGGCAGACACCATGTATGAATTAGCTACCAAACTGTGGATTTTTAAAAATAGATGCCTCTCCTAAAATAGTTCCTACATACTGTGCATTGTTAATTGCTGGCTTGCTTATTAGTCGATTGGCTATAAACTCCTTCAGAACAGAAACCATACCTTGCTTGTTTACCCATCGTATCCTTGGCATCTAACACAGCACTTGGGATACAATATGGGTCCTTTAAAATATTTGCTAAATGGATAAATGAATGCCTCAAGTATACAGACAATATGCTTAATGCAATGCTAGGGATTTTCAAGTCAGGTGTAATAAGATAAGTTGATGAGGGAGTTGAAGGGACTTGAAGTGACATACTTTATGTAGGGGCTATATAGAGCAGGAAATAATAGACAGGGTAAAAAGAGGCAATATAATGATGTTAGAGGTTATCATGAAATTAGCCAGTTCACCAGGGTAGTAAGTGAACAACTCAGGGAAAGCTGTGGCCAGGGTAAAAGTGGACTTTAAGATTTCATTGATGGTGATGTTGCAGGTCATTTCTATGTCTAGATTGTGGCCTTGGAACTATTAGGCCAACCCATGTGGAATTGCCACTATTCTCCCATTTTTTATTTATAAAAAGGCACTTTCATGATCCAATCCAATAGTTTGCTAAAGTTTAGTGTAGATGAAGTGAAGATCATGAATTTTGAGGCTAAGATACTGACAGACCTATTCATATAGATTCTGACACCAGGCAGAGTGATTTTAGGAGATAAGTGGGGAGAGGTGTTGTGACTCACGTGCGTGTCTTGGCTGAGAGGGTGAGTAAATGACAATGAAGAGAAGGGCTGAGGGATAGCATAGATCAATGGCATAGGATGGAAACTTAAAAAGAAAACAGGAGACCGTAGGAGTCATGGCCTAGTTTGGAAGCTGCAAAGGGAAACTTGGATATTGGTACTTGGATATTGGGAGAAGGAGCAGCCTCTTCTAGAAGGCGGTCTTCCAATAGAAGTTCAGGCTCAATTAAGTAAAAGAAGCAGAGAAGACATTCACAGAGGAAGTAGGATAAAGCTGTGGTTCCAGAAGACAAAGTCCAGGTAGGGCAGAGGCTTTTATTCGAAAATCCTAAGTTACCAATGCCCAAAATATAATCACCAGATTTACCTAATTACTTAGTTGACCTATCGGTAACTTAAAAAACTAGGGTCATTGTGGGCTAATGATTGCATAAAGCAAAATCTTGGTTTATTTTATCACATGACAGTCCAGATTCATTGTACAAAAAGCTGCCTTATGACCCAGAGTACATAGGAACATTTCCTATGTCATTCTCCACTTTCTGCCTTATCTGTGTGCTGACATTTACCTCATTTCTTCGAAGTAACATACATTTTTATGTAGTTCCTCACTGTATCCCAAGGCACATTCCACTGAGTTCACCCAAATGGGAAATTAAAAATTTCAATTAGTGACTTAGAAATTTTCCAGACTAAATTCATGGCAGCTATGTTCTATGGGGCTGAGTTGGGGCCTCAGACTCATTTGTCTACATGGAGCAGGTGAGTGGCCCCTTAGTTAGGCATGAGCTCTAGTTTGGCATCATGAAGGATATTGCAATCAGCACTGTACTAAACTGTTGTGATTATCATATGGATGTTGCTGAGGCTGCAGTCCTTAATATTACAGTGTCCTAATTTTTTTAGGAGCTATAGACAAAATTTCAAATCAGTCTTAAATAGAAAAAGTCATTTTTCTCCTGAGCCTCTGATTTGTTTTTCTTTGTAGACTCTCAGATTTGTTACTCTCTATATGTCTCCTTTGTTCTTCCTGCTTGGAAGTTCCAAGTGAAACGTGTGACCTGACTATTGCAATTGTACAGAACATTCTACAGTCTCTAACAGGGCATTAGATGTGTTGAACCTTTCTCTAGATTTTATTATATATTTACTTCACTTCCATTTCTTTATTTTCTTAATTTTTTATTATGTTTATTGTTTGTATCTCTCTAATGTACCTCTAATCCTGTTTTGGAATAAGGAAGGTCTATAAAGAAGTAAACTTGAGCTCTATGTAGAAACAATCTCCTAGATATTTTATTTTCAAATGCAGACCACCCACATCTTGAACTTATTATGCTAATGAAACTGAGAACTTGAAACACCATTCACAAGAAACTTTCCCTTGGAGGCACTGGCAACAGTGATTAGTTCTTGATGGGGACTGCCATATTGCTAAGTCTGTTTGGCTCAGTTTTTTCCTTTTTGTCTCCTTCCCGTTTCATCTGTCATGGCCCTAGCCTCTCCCATCTTTATCCAGTCCTTCCTGTGGTCCTCAAAGTTCCCTTTCTCAAGCATAGCTCTGGTTATATCTGCTTCTTGATTAAAAAAATATATATTCTCAAATGTTCTTTACTGCCCACAGGAAAAATGCCAAATTTTACTCATCTTTTTGTACTTAGGACCTAGCATAGACCTGAAATATAGTAGGCAGCTGATGAATGTTGAATGAACCAAATTGCATTACATAACATAATGCATATAAGGTACTAGTAGAGCACTGGCATAAAATGTTTATTTCTCAATCTCTTTCCCTTTACACCTTAAACGAACCACCTATCCCACCTCATGTCCCACCACTGTGACTTTAATCACCACTGGCTTATACTTTCATGTACATAGCATAAAATTCTATACCTATGAAGCCTTCATCAAGCTGTTATTTCTTTCTACAATATAATCTTTCTTACTTGCATTATCTTTGCCTAAATCTAGAGAAAATAATATATACCACTGGTGATATTGGTCCAAATCTTCTCTATGACAGGCCAGTCCTTTTATATTTAAATAATTTGACCTGGTTGGGCATTTCTGGGGTCTTATATGCAATTACAAGTTCTTTTTAACTGGCAAAGCTCCTTAAAATGAATGAAAAAGTACTTCTATTTATTGATATAAGCATCTCTTCTTTCTAGTATTCAAAATCATTAATAAATGACTGAGAGAAGATTAAACTTTTGGATTTGAATGGGTAGTTTTTATACATATGTAGCCAGTTGCTTGTTTTTTTTTTTTTCCATTAACTTGCCCCCTATAGGTAGTCTAAAACACATTTTAGAAAATTTCATAATCAAAAGAATGATGGATGATTTATTTATCTTATGAAAACTCAGCCCAAGGCTACTGAAAGATGCAATTCTCCTATCCACTTCCACATAATTTTTAAAATGTGAATGCCAGGAATGGTGCTGTTGATATTAATATCAGGACAAGGAAGAGAAGGACTAGGTGTCTCTGGAGGAGTCTGTGGGGGAATAAACAAAGATACTTGTGCAATGTTGGAGATTTCTGACTTCAAGTTGACTTTATCAACAGCCTGAATAGCAATGAAGAGATCCGTGCCATTTTCAAAAGTGATGCTTTCTGGTTTAAACACAAAGACTTCCTCAGAGTTGGCCTCTTTTGGAATGAGATCAGTAGTGTTCACTTGAAATGATTCATTGAACTTGTCTCTGAGATCAAGGATATTTGTGCTTATTCCAATGATATACTTGTAAGCTGAAGAAAAAAAAAAAAGACATGACTTATAATTCTCAAGTCTTAAAGAAGTTTTAACTTAAAGAAGTATTAGAAACTGTATATCACCATCCCATAAAGTTCCAATGAATAAATGTAACTGGTAGTCCAATTTTACAAGTGTTAGTATCTTTTTACATTTTCATTCATGTATCGCAACAGAATGGTAAATGTAAAACTGGATCAGGCTTGATCAGTATTTCTGGGCATAGCAGCTGGCTAAGAGAGGAGATAATTACTACTTATTATTTTATTATTTATAGAGGAGTTTGCAGTGCCAGTGCTTCTCACACTTTATTGTGCACACAAATCACCCAGAGTTTTTAAAACATAGATTCTGGTTCAGTAGTGCTGAGGTAGGGCCTGAAGTTCTACAGTCTCTAACAAGCCTTCATGTGATGCCCATGCTACAGTTCACAGACCATACCTTGAGAGGTTTCTTCCAAAGGATAGCTCTGCTCCATAGATATCTAAGCTCTATTTCCAGTCCTCTCCAGGAGTTATTACTAAAAATGGGGTTTATTAAAGGACACCTTGGCAAGATTTCAGGAAAAAACTGAGGATTGCCTTTCCCTGGTTGAAACTTCTTACACCTAAAGTAGGCAAGTTTTTTAGATTCTAAACCTTTCATTTTAAAACCTTTTTTTAAAATTAATTTTCTTATTGAGGTAATATCGGTTAATAACATTATATAAATTTCAAGTGTGTAACATAATAATTTCATATCTGTATGCTCTATTGAGTGCTCACCACCAAAAGTCTAGTTTCCATCTGTTATCATATTTGCTCCCTTAACCCATTTCACCCTCCCCCGAACTCCCTACTTTTCAGAGGGCATTCAAGATCCCTCCTGCCTCTGCCCTCCACATGCAACACAAAACACCAGCCTGCCTCACCCTCTTCTGCACCTCTGCTTAGCTGCTAAACTCCTTTGCAGGGTCCACACCACATTCAGCTCACCTCTTCCATGATCATAATCATCCCCAGGAGCTGTCCATGTTAGATTAATAAGTTTGTCCCCTTGTATTTTTGCCTTCAGGTCGGTGATTCGACAAGGTGGAAAGAGATCAGGTATGGGAGCGTTTGGGACATTGGAGGCCACAAATGAACCTCCTGAGGACGTTCTGCTGAAACACACTTGCTTGCCTTGAAGATCATCCTTATTAATTTCAGGTCTTGGTGGATTCCATTTTATTTCACCTGCATTAAAACATTCCTCAGTATATGGTAAGCAGCACCACTAAATGAGTATACTTCCTGTTTTATTATTGGATTACCCTCTTCTAACTCTTCCTTTCCCCTTCTTTCCTCCTACACACAAAATTAGTTTTAACTATTAGGTGTAAAAATTCCAAATCAATTTGCATCAGATGGAAAAAGGCAAAGAAAGAATCATGGTTCTTTATCTCACAGACATTTCCTAGATATTTAGTAGAATAACTTTCATAATTTATTTTCATGACATTTGTCCTGGAATTGTTTATTTTGCCAACTTTTAGCCTATCCCGGCCTTACCTTTCCACAAGTTCAGTTTAAATACCTTTGTTTTAGAACTCCTCACACTGCATCAAGAAATCTCTCTCCCCTAAATAATGCTGTGGGTTTCATGATCTTTTCTATTTATTTGCTAATTAATTATCTGTACCTTTAAGTATCACCTCAATGCCTTGATTATTTATTCGGTGTACTTTTTCTCTTTCTCCATGTTTGTGTTTTATCTTTCTTATTTAATTTTAGTTTCTCATGAATGTTTCACATTAGGGGTTCTAAAATTTTATGCTTTTGAAAAAACTTCTCATTTTCTTAATGAATGCATGGAAACCTAGTTCTTGTAGCAAATTTATTTCCTCATAAACTTTACTTCTTTAGCTCTTAAAATTTTCACCTATAAAGACAGATTGATCTTTGTATCCATTAATCTGGTCGTGGGCAAAGATAAAGTGGGTAAGTTAGCAGTTTCAGGGTTAGTATTAGATTCATCAATAAAGATTGTCTCGCTTGGTATGAAGGCTCATCAAGATATGGATGGAAGAATATGGCTTTCCAGTGCCAAGCCAGGTGCTACCACCATTAGTTATGTGGACCAATAACTTTTCTAGTCTCTGTTTCCCCAGAGATCTATAAAATTGGATAATTAGGAAAATGAGGTGTACTCAGTGTAAAACATTGAGCATAGACTACATATAGCCAGTAAACCAGTCCTGTCCTGGCTTCTTCCCCTGACTCAAAAAAGCAGGCAAATGGGAATAAAATAAGCTGAAATATTTAAAAGAGCTTTGCAAGGAACGGTATCTTTTAAAGCATTTTTTTTTTCTATGAACACCTATGCATGAAGAGACACCGAATGTCTCAGAATTCTCCCTTTACTGAGCACATACCTAAGAGTACAGTGGAAGGCTTCTTGGAGGAGCAGTTCTTACTACACATCAGTACTAGGAAAAGACTTACCCAGGACATAGTGGAGATTGATGGAAAACAAGTCCTGGAACCCATCAGGACTTAGTCTTTGTACCAATTTCAGCTCTAGTCTAGGACAAGTGTTCATAATAAGAGTGGTGTAGGACTGTTTGTTTCTTGGAGCATAATTTCCCCACCTGCTTGCATGTGAGATCAGTGTTCTGGCTGGTATTAGATTCATCTACTGGTCTGAGCAGGGAGAGGAGGAAAAAGAGGTGGTGGCCTTATGGTGATATTGATGTAGATAAGAAGCCCTAAATTATTTTTTGATTCCAGGAAATGCCTATATCAATTGAAAGACCTTCATTGAAAAATGTTTATTATTTATTGAAAATAATAAACATTTATTGAACACTTGATGTTTATCAGCAACAATTTATTAGGTATATTTCCTTGTTTACTGCTCATAACCATCCCACATGGTAATAACCATTATTATCTCTATCTCACAACTGAGAAAGTGAAACACAAAGAGATTACCTAAAATAATTTATTTGATAGAGGGCTGGAATTTGAACCGAGGCAGTCAAAAGTTACATTCAATCTAATTTTCTTCAACCAGGGGCTATTTTGCCTCCTAGAGGACAATGGATGATGTCTGGAGACATTTTAATTATCATGACTGCAAGGGCCGCTTTTGATATCTATGGAGGCCAGGAATATTGCTAAACATCCTATAATGCACGGGACAGCCCCCACAACAAGTAATATGTGGCTCAAAAGGTCAATAGTGTCAAAGTTGAGAAACCTTGATTTACTCCTGCACCATTCTCCACAGAGGCTTAAGGGTTTTCTCTTGATCCCAAGTCTTTTATTCAAGTTAGGTGTGCTATTACAGTTGACTTACCATTCTCAATCCAGCCAGGTATGTACATGGCTCCATTCTGCTGGGGTATTTTCTTCTGTCTGGCCATGTTCACTCCTCCCAGAGCCCACACTTTTACACTGTATCTACCATTTGTGTCATAAGCTGTAAAATACCTTGAATAGATACCGTCATCCTTCGTGGCATCAGCACCTTGAGAAGAAAATGAAGGAATTAATGGATATCCTAAAAGTAATTGGGGACTTGTATATTTCCAACTCATATGTGGGTTAATAATTTTCAAAGCAAAGAGAATCTGGCATTATCTCCAAGAGACTTTAGGATTTGACTATGTTAAGGACGAGGCCTTCTTCTTCTTTTACGCGTATATGTGTGTATAGTTTTATATGTGTACATTGGGAAGATATCTGAGTGTTGTCTTTCTTTTTGAAATCACAGACCACGTCATGTATCTCTGTTACATGCAACATAGCACAAGTAAACTACTCAATAAGTATTTGTTGAACTGAATAGAATTGCTGTATGTTACTGGGGAGAAGAAAATCTTATATGATTGCTTTTCAAAAACTCATGACTTCTTGGGGTAGATTTAGGTAGGAAATGTTTATTTCTAGAATTTGTTCTAATAAGATTACTTGCATCAAATAATATTGAATGTCATTCATAACTGAAAAATAAAAAATAATTTGGAACCCACAGGATAAAAGATTTTCTATTTTCATAACAATTTGTTATAATTGATTTATTTAAAAAAATAATTTGCTCACAATATATGTAAGTCAAATCATTATGCTGTATGCCTTAAACTTATACAGTGCTGTATGCCAATTATATCTCAATGAAACTAGGAGAAAAAATTACTAAAAAAATTTACTTGTGTCATAGTAAGTAGTCAAGTTCCTCCTAAAATGAAATGTAAAATTATTTTTCTCTTTTTCCCTGTTAGATTTCTTGAATACAAAAATAATAGGCAGGCTTTTCACTCTGGGGATAAGATAATATACAGTCTGCTTAGATACAGGAATAACATGTAACTGTACTTGACTCCATCCGTGCTGCTTTCTAAATGTGAAAGCCTCAGTTTCTTCATTTGTACTGTAGAGATAATATCTCAAGTGTGTGGTGAAGATAAAAATGAAATGTATATAATCTTCACACAAAATACCTAACACTAATAGCTATTAATTTTCCTTTTCTTTTCTTTATGGGGAATGTGGAATATCCTCTGACAACTCTCCAGAGTCTATGAACCTATTGAGCCTGAGTCACTAATGTGTTCGGGCTTTGCAGAAGCTAAAGGTAGGCCCTTCTTTATGTTTTCTAACCCTTTGAAATATAGGAATTGTGGAGAGGCGGAGAGCTCTTTTAATCAGACCTCCAATGCTGGACTCCCTACTTCTAAGTGTCCTCACCAGACCATGCCCTCCTGCTGTTTCCTGGTTGCTTCTTGGAAAACAAAGATATATTTTCCAATTTCTTGGGTGGTTACCTGCTCCATTGTCCAATAATACCAAGGTAAATGTTTTTCCATTCACTGATTCTATCAGAGCTGTGACACTGGCCCTGAGAATCGGCAAGGCTCCTTGGTGAATCTTTGCATAAACAACCATAGGGCTAGGGAATTTCACTGTGTCTTTGGTCATTTTAGAGGTCACTGTAACTGGAGGCAAGGTAGTACTTGATGCACGGGAGGTGACAGTCAAAGTCAGGGTTTGCGAGCTTGCTTGCAGACTGTAATTCCAAATGCCAACCTGACCAAAACAAATGGAGACATTTTTAATTAGTAACTAGGTGACATATACCTGACTTCAGTGCCACCTATAGGAGGAGCCAGATGATACGAACATGTTACAAGCATATCTAAGATGTTTATTGATACTTCCCCCTCACCCTCCATCTTTAATTCCCCCCTCCCAACTTCCACCCTTGACCTATGGATGTTGCCATTTCCCCTTAAGAACTGGATCTCTGAAGTCGAGGTGTCTTCTCCCACATGCTCGCAGCGTACACCTGGGCTCCAGGCCCCCCAGAACACTTGGGGGGCCTGGTGCACCTGAGGGTCCTGGCACACCTGAGGCGCAAACCCAGGACCTTCTGTGTGTAAAGCAGATGTGCTAACCACTACACTATGGAGGCAACCTGATTAATGATACTTTTAGCCAAAGGAAACTTCAGTACATTTGAACCAACTACATGGTTTTTATTGTTAAGAATATCTTAGTTAGCGAAAATGAAATCTGAAAGCTGTGTCCTAATCATTGCCTTGGTTTCTCAAGAGCAGGGTCAAATTGATGGGTTCCTGAGGTAGAGGAAATAGTTTTCATTATCCTGAAGCTTCAAGGATCATGTTGCATCTTGACTGCTATGTAATTTGAAGGTTCTACTTTTAGTACCTGGAGAAAATATCACCAATTTCCTTTCTCTTAATTTGCTGTCATATTAATGATTTCCATTGGATGGAGATTTTTCCTTATTCTCTCTTTCATTCAACTGATTCTCCTTAGCATCATCCACATTTAAAAAGTTACGATTACTCTATAAAAATTTTATTTTATCTTGTCAAATTGTGAGAAGGAAGAAAGCTAACTCCATACCTTGGCAGTGCCTGGGATTTGGAGGTAGGCCATTTTGGTGTTTGTGTCCACTGTAAAGCTATCTTGTCTCTTTCCACTGGGGTCCAGGAGAAGGATTTGGGGAGACTGTGCTGTCCAGGTGATGAGAAACAAAGTGTCGTTTCCCACAGTGCTGTCCACAATCACTGTGCCATTCATCCACTCATTGTTCTGGAGGGTTAATCCTCTACTCTCAAGCTGTTAAGGAAAACAATTCTTTACTTTCTGGAGACTGCAGTCCCCATCACTTAGTCTCTTCTATTATGCCCCTAACTCTCAGTTTCCCCATTAAAAAGCCTTCGATGATACTCGAGTCCTTGGTTTCGTATTTAGGACCTATTATGATCTAATTCTAAATTACCTTTTCGACTTTAGCTTCCACAATATTGACTCCTACTGTCCTCAAACTGATATCTATTAGAATACAGGGTGGCCTGGTCATAGAGCCAGACTTCCTAGTTCCTTCTACAGGTAGATTATGAGCTTGGATATGGAGAAAGTAAAGGGCTCTTAGATTCTTATAGCAGGTGGGTAAATGAATCACACTCATTTCTCTATCTCTCTTGCTGTTAGGTTTCTTAAATACAAAAATAATGGGCAGAAATTGCCTGTGAACTTGTCCTTTTATCAATTTAATTACTTTTCTAAGATACATTTCTCCCATTTCCAAACTGGGCTCTTGAGTTTAATTTTCTAAATCTGAGCTAGGATAGCCCAAATGAGTATAACTGCTTTCTTCTTTGGCAGAATAAATACTATATCGATAGACCAGAAAGCCTGTTACTTTGAAATCTATCATTATTTGATGTTGACATCATATATTCTTTTACTTTTATCCAAACTTTCACAATAAAAGTTACAATTCACACAGGTATGAGTGCTGATTGTTACTCTGTCCAGTTTAAAAATCTGTGTAATTTTTGCAACTATTAGAGAAAAGCATTTTAAAATACACCCTCCCTCTCTCTTTTTTTAACAGTACCAAAACTTTGTAAAGAAAGTTTACAAACTTTGATTTTCTTGAAGTTTTAGAACCAGAAGGGCCTATGGAAATTTGCTGCTTCATATCTGACTGAGAAACTGAGGCCCAGAGGGGTGAAGTTCTTTGCTCATGATGACAGAGTTAATGGCAAACAGCCTATGGACTGACACCATAGGCTTTTCACAGTACAAAGAACTTTCCATTCATTATATGAAAATCTTGGCCTATATCAGAGATTTGAGATAATGGAAAAACAGAGCAAGTAATCCCTGAACACTTGTCCCAGAACATTTGTATTGAGCTGATCTACTCTGACGAAAATTCTGAGCCAATTATATTGCTATGGGTGCTTGTCAACAGATGTTAAAAAAAGAATTCTTGGACCTATTATATTTTATGTTTCTGGTTTTTACAAGGAAGTCACTTAGTATTGTTTCCAAACAAGTAAACATTTATTGCCTTGTTTAAACAAGTGGTGTTGCATTTCAGGAATAATGTCTAATATCAGGTTGAAACTTCTATTTTAATTTTAATTCAGTACTAGGAGAATGTAGAACTTAAAAACTTTTAACCATTAAACTCTCCATCTTGGCTACAATTATTTATAAACATGAAAAACCAAAGAGGAAGAACTCTGACCTGGATGGAGCGCTGGAAGACAGCTCCATTTCCTGACGAAAGGGCCCCAAAAGCATCCATAAGGCCATTGTTCTGAGCCTCATCTGAAGCATATGTCTGTAAACCTCCTAAGGTGCAATTACATTATCAGAAGTTATTTTCTAGAAAGCAAGTATTTGTAACATTTCAGCTATTGTTAAGGTAGCAGAATACACAAAATAAATACTTTATTGTGTTATTATAGTATTAATAGATCAATATCAAATAGGTGTTTAATTAACTCAGAAGTTGATACTAGTTTTTTAATCCTACTAAATAATAGCTTCAGCAACATCTCAGTCTTACCACTACTTCAACTATCTGCAAAGCAGCCACGAATCTCTGATAGGCCAAAACTCATATCATAAGCTTCATGTTTTAAAGATCATGTACTTTTATATGAGGAAATTCATTAAGCTTTACTCTAACCCTATTGATTTATTTTTATTTTAGGCATAATTTTAACAAGCTTGACTTCTGAATTTTCTCCTAAATCAGAAAAGATGTACATGTGACAACAACAAGAAATAACAGCTGACAAGGGACAGTTACAGAAAAGCATAATATATAGTAAAAATGAGATTATATACCAGGCCTTGCAGTCTTGGGCTATTTGGAACAGGTGTAACTGAGATAGTTGATGTGAAAGTACTTTTAAACTATTTAATGCCATCGAAAGTCAAAGAAAATTATTTTGGTAATGCTCTTGGTACTCTGCCTAGATCCCCTTATGTGAGTGCGTCTCTCCCCAGCTGCTGTTAGTTGCTAATGGCATTTAGCTGCCTCTTTTAGTAGTTACCAAAAGGGGCCATCCAAACTAGAGATATAACATGACCTCGCACCTCTGCCCCTGCCCTGACAGTCCACAGCCATCCTTCCCTCTTGCCTTCCCTCTTGCCTCAAGATTGGGCCAAATTTGTGATGCAGTTCCACATCCAGAACCCCCTGTGGGGTCAGGCTTCAGCTCGACTCTAAGTCTAATCAGCATCTGTGCCTACTTCTTTCTTCTGCTCTATCCTTCTTCCTTTCCTCTCTTTCTCCTGAGAGCTCTCACTTTATAAATCACATGCACCCAAGTCCCTGTCTCAAGCTCTGTTTCTAGGAAACCAAGCCTAGGACAGCTGGTATCAGGAACAAAGAGTCATGTCATGTTAGCTGCCTCAAAAGATAACAGCATAATAATCTATATCCATAATACTGGCCCTAAGTGAAAAATATACATAAAATAAATTGTGCCCACCTATTCTGCTAAAGAAGCTAGGGACATATGGGATCTCTTTCAACCATATGTCCTATTTTATGTCCTACGATCTATTTTAATAACAGTGTATGAGAGTTAGAAGCAGGATATGTTAATGTTCTACAGAGAAAATGCATTTTATTCTACATTTTCAGTGATCTTATGCATGGTTCAGCAGGCCCTGTGACCTCTCTCTGCTACTCCTTGTTAAAAGTCCCAACTCAGATGTCAACTTTCTGGATGCTTCTTTTTCCTCAGATAGAGTTAAAGTCTCCTTCTTTGTGTCTCATTGTACTTTCTATTGCTAATTGAGCACTTGTAACAAGGTATTATGTAGTTAGTGGCTTGTCATCTGTCTCTCCTGGGTCTCTTGATCAGCTACTCGGGAAGTGAGTAGTTCCTGGCTAATCTATTAGATTCCTTCTAGTATTTATAAAGTTCCCAGGAAGAGAGTCCCAAGTCCTCAGGGTGCTGTGCTGGTCCCATCTTCTCCAGACTGCCCTAGTCCTAGAACCAAGGCCTTAAAATAAATGGGTGAAGTAGGTTATAATGGTTATTTAGGGGTAAGGGCAGCCAGGTGGGCAATGAGATTTACCCGCTCTCTCTCTCTCTCTAACCCACCCTTCCCCTACTCCCCAGTTCACTGGAGCGTACAGTCCAGCGGGACTTAGTCGAGTGTCCCTCACCTGTCATTTTAGAGAGCTCCTCTAGTTCTGGTGCGGCAGAGGGCCCCAGGGCAACTGTGTGGATGATGGCCCCGCTCTGTTTCACCTCATTAAAACACGCACTTATAGTGTTGTCTTCCCCGTCAGTCAGTAGCACGATTTCAGATCCATCTGTTGGGTATTTCTTCTTAATCACCTAAAGGCATAATTCAGAGCATGAGTTAATTGACTTGGGGAGTTGGGGGTGGGGCGGGCAGGGTGTCAAGGTGTTTGTGAAAACTGCATTTATAGAGAGCAGGAAGGGAAATTCCAAAGGAAATAAACAAAAGTGTCTGGGAATAGTCAAAAATCTCTCCATTTTGAAATGATGGCATTTTAAATCAGCAACATTCACGGAATGCAATGTGGTCTTTTGACTACCCTGTTGTGGAGAGGGCTTATAAAGTGGGATGCAGGGCAGTTCCAGGGATGGGCAGCACTGGGGAAGCAGCAAAGAAGGTTTTTCTAGTTTCCTTCCCATGATCTCTCCTTGACAGGCTTTCAGAGGTTCCCAGATGCCTTCATTGAATGGGAATAATATTTGGGGAATGTTAAACCCAGGACAGATTTTAGCTTATATGGTATTCAGCAGCCTGACCATATCAACTGGCATTAATTCTGATTAATCAGTGCTCAGCTTGCATAAGTTCTTAAAAATTTTAATATCCTTCCTAATTAAAGGAAACACATTTTGTTCTTATCAATCTCAGTTCTTATTTGTCCTATGACACCTATGACTCAACTATTCCTGCTAGACATAGACTACAGTTTTTCACATGGTATAGAGAGGCTCACTCTTCTGCCAATGTTGGATGAGATTGTGATGGAAGGATAATTAGATAAAATAATAGTATTATCCACTTTAGGGCAAGAGTCTACTCTTCCCCTAAAAAAGAGTAAAGAAAAAGAGCCAGAAGTAGAGGAAATAAGCGATCAAGCCTAAGTAACCACCCCGTTCTGGAACAGACTCTCAGAAAGGGAAGGTATCTTAAGTAGGTTAAAATGAAAGCTGAGAGCAGAGGAGACTTCTGCTCCACTCTGAACCTGAGAGGGGGCTGCTACACAAGGGAAGAAATAAGAACTGCGAAGGAGCCCAGAGCCCAGGAGCCTGTCAGCTGTGGCTGTGTCCTTGGTCTGACCAAGCTGAGGGCCTTAGAAGCCAGAGAAAAGGCTTAAGCTGGATTCCCTTTTCTTACTCCTCATCACTGCTATGTGTCATGGAAAACATGCAGAAGTTCCCACATATTCCATTAGGGAGACAGAAGGCAGCTGACTTGAGAATCGGCAGGCAAGAGAACAGTTCATCTTGCTATAAAGGCTGAGGAGTATACAGCCTTCCTTGGGGACTGGATGGAGAATATGGGTGTGCTCAGGGCCCTGTTCCAACCATGAGAGCCAGAGTGAGGCCGAGTTAGCCAGGAAGGATCAGTAGGCCCTGAACAAGCCAAGAGAACAAGCAAAGTTTCAGTGGCCACATCTCGGAAGACACCACTGCCAGGAGCCCAGACAGACCTGATCAGGGTCCTATAGCAGAGGCCAGTGGGAATCTTGAGGACAGTGTAGGATCCAAGGACCTTTACCTCATCACTCCGAAGTCACCCACAAGTTCCTCCCACCCCAAACCCAAACTCTATTGTGCAGGAGGAAAACCTAAATTCCAATTGTATCTCTCACACTTTCTCACCCATCTGAGTGGAAAATATAAAACCAGACGTTCTCTCTTCACCACCATGCCATCTGGCATTAGTCATCTTCCCTAGGGTTTTGCATAGCGGAAGTGTAGTATGATATGTCAGTTTCCCACCCTCATTTGCTTTTTAATTCAAAATTTGAATAAGTAGTAGAGACAAGAGAGCCCAGATGCACATAGGCACCTGGTGAAAGGTTTTGCAGCTGACTGTGTACACAATAGAAACCACATTTAGGAAACTGGTTTTCAAGGTAGAATAAAAGGACCAAAGAGACAGACTGCACTCAAGGAAATGATTGAGTCTGTTGTTCATGTGAAACAGTTTGAGTTGGAAACTAAATGTTCCTGCTGGTGCTTGGGAATCTGGAACAGTTCCATAGATATGTTATGCCCACAGCAGGCAGAGGACAGACCAACCCAAGATATTGCAAAGATTCCGAGACAGCTTCTTTCAGCCTCTTATTCTTTGTTTCATGGGGCTAAATGGCCTCTAAATGAATATAGAATATTGTATTCTGTATTTAGAGCAAAGAAGCATTAGGTACAATCAAACAATT
>NW_011888803.1:8932212-8936702 GCF_000151845.1 Pteropus vampyrus | reverse complement strand
GAGTGGATTAGTTAACAATAGCTTTGGGGCCTGTGTCTTTGCATCATTTGAACCATTGCTCTGCCCTTGGTTGTCTAATTCAACTAGACATTAGGCATGTTTGGAAACACTGGAAAGGGGAATTTCTTAGGAAACATAAACTGTAAACATTGACAAACTACAACAGGGGAACTTGTCTCACAGTAAATGCTGATCGGAGCCCAGTGCAGATGGATGTTCCTCCCGAGGCTGCTGTAGGTAACCTTTTGGTGAGTGCATCCCTTTCGGTGCCACTGTTTATCTGTACGAGTTCACTTCTTACATAGGCAGCACTGTCAAACGTCACCATCCCAACCCAGGACCCTTGCTCAACTGTCTGCAGCAGGAAAAGTCTGCCTGCTTGGTTCAGTCGTTTTAGGCGGTTATCACTCTGGAGAAGCAGAAGAAAAGCAGTCAAGTTGGGTTTAGTGGCAGACAATAACAGAATAAGCTAAAGGGAATTTGGAAGTGGTCACCTCAATGTGGAAAAAATGGCAACAAAGCTTACTCAAGGCATATCTTTCTATGGAGGAAATATTCCCCTTTCTAATTAGTAGCATTTTGGGGTAGAATTTTAGCACTTTTGTAAAAATAGCCTTAAAAGATAAAGCCAGATCAGGCTTTAGTTCAATCATTAGTTTAATGATTTAATAATAGTTTTATAGACCTATATATTGTCAGTGAAAACAAATGTTAAGGCTATGTAATTCATTAGATCTTTGTTCATAAATTGAGCTAATTTAATTTGGCAAATATGAGACACTTTATGCTGAATGTTTGTTGAATAAAGTAGCAGTAGGCATTTCTGATGGCAATGTTAGTGTTGCCATGTCTGACTCTCTGTGTTGTGTTTACTCCCAGGAGTTCCAAATTGTGGCCCAGATTATATTGTACACAAATGTGAGACCAGAATCCAGAAGACCAAGACTCATTGCACGTACCGTCATGCTTCCAGACTTATCAAGAACTAAGCACACAATTCTTTGTCCGATCTGCAGCAATGAGAAGGTGGGTTTAGGTGGCTGTGTCGTCATAGGAGTGGTTATCTTAAAGTCTTCAGAATCGCGAATTACTTCCCATGTGCTTCGGAGATTGCATTTTTGGTTTTGCAGGTTTGGGGCTTCTTTATTGTGGTTTTTTTCTGTACAGAAGCTGACCACCTGAAATTGTCAATAAAATGATATAGATAACAGTAAACTAATGTTAAAAATCTTTAATGGTTTGATTAACTTACAATATTTTAATCTCTTGCTCTCCTCTCCAGCCTGCTTTACTAATCCATAATTTTGGCTCAATCCCATAATCAAACACTGCTAGAGAAAATCATAGTCGTAATTCAGAATTTCTATCTTAAATCATGTTTTCAACTTCGTTGGACCCATAGAGCTTCTCAGTAACCACTTACCTGCTTTTGGCTTCCTTCTTACTTCTCAAATTTGCAATTTTGAGTCATCACCACTATCTTCAAGACGCCCACATTTCAACATTTCTTTCCTGGTACCATCTCATCTCTCCATCCCATCTTTCACTTCCCACTCACTCCCTTACTTCCCATTCACTTATCAACACCTTACATTCCAACTTTCCACACCCAACATTCCAGCTCTCTCTAAAATCCACTCGGGTGTCCCACAAGCTCCTCAAACTTCACACGTTCAGAATTGAATTCATCACCTTTTCTCCAACTCTGCTCCTCCTCTTCACGTATTTCCTAAATTGATGTCACACTATTCACCCAGTCACCTAAATCAGGAAACTGGGAGTTTCCATACCTTCTTCCCTCTATAAAATAACCAAGATCAATACATTTCACTGTCTCTCCAGTTCATCATCTTTTCTCTTTCTCTAGTGGAATCTTCATCACTCAAGCCTTCATGATCCCTACCTCAGGCTACTGCAGTTTTCTACCTGACTTTTTCATCTTGCTTCCCCTTCAGTTGGTCCATTCCACAACTAACTGCAAGAGGCATCTTCCTTCTTACACCTGTATTTAAGACCCTTTGGTCACTCTTCATTGCTTACATGCTGCAATCTATACTACTTCATGCAAGAGGCATCTTCCTTCTTACACCTGTATTTAAGACCCTTTGGTCACTCTTCATTGCTTACATGCTGCAATCTATACTACTTCATGTGGCAAATGGCAATCTACATGATTTGGATTTTTGCTTCGCTCTCCATCCTCACTCTGGCTGTGTATTCCAAGTCTCTGATTTTCCCCACTGTAGTCTTGCTTGACTGTTTTATTTCTCTATGACTTTGCTCACGATTCCCATTTTGTCAAGAAGTTCCTCTTCCTCTGTTTTCTGCATTGTGAACTTTACCTTCATTTTTCAGCCAAAGGGTCATTTTCAAAATATTTTCTCATTTTCTACCCTTCCCTCAAAGAGCTTTCATTCAATCCCGTGGCCTCACAGTACCTTATAAAAATTTCAGTAAGGCCCCTTTAACATTGTAGTACACTCACTAAGCTGTCAATCCACCTATGCCAGAAACTTGTCTCAGTAAATTTTACTTCCTCACAACTTAGTCTAGTGTCTGACACATAATAAAAGCTCAATATGTTATTTTCGAGTAATCTTAATCAATCTGCACATCGGGTTTTTTTTTTTAATCTACAAAACTCAAGAATTACATAAGAATATGTGCAGTAGGATCAATACTGACACAACCAATAAGTGATAGTTTCTTCCGCTTTCTTAAGCATTTATATCCCTAGCATTTGGGGGTTTAAAAAAGAGGCACAGTATACAAAGAAGGTATAACCTAGTCCCTCCTCTCAATGACTTTCCAGTATTATCATTCAATTAAAAATCTTAAATATTTGGAATTTTAGTAATTTAGAAAATAATCAGTTATAAAACATTTATTTTTCTCTTTGCATTTTTCAGAATGTTTTGATAGTGTCTCCATATTATCATTATGGCTACTTTTTAGCAAGGGAATCTGAAAAAAATTTGTGTAAACGAATTTTCATTGTGCATAAAATTTAACTCTGTAATTAACTTAAAACATATATTCTGGGACCCCTCTTGGGAGTTTCTGAATAAGTCTGGAAATGGACTGCAAAGCCAGACTGAAGGATGGGCCTGGAACCAGGGTACACCACATTTTTAAAACTTGTGCCACATTGTTATTGACAGACTCTTGCAAGTTACTTCACCCTCTACTCAAAAAGGAAAACACAATTTATGTTGACGGGAAGATAAGAGGGACTCCACATAACGTCAGTTAACTGATGCACTTAATCTTTGTGCAAATTTGCTGATATATATTTATATATAGCATTAATCAGGATAACTTGTCAAAGGTATCTTATGGCCAGTTGGTCATTTAAAAAACATTAAGAAATATTTAAAGCTATTAAAACTGTGTACAAACTCCATAAGGGAACCAACACTCTTAAAATGATAGAGAATTTCACCTAATGACCAAAGGCAAGTATACAGTCTGAAAAGAGATCTCTGAAAGTTAAATTAAAGATTACTAATCGTGTCCTTATTGACTAATTAAAGGAAGTGCCTGATCCTCCTGGATAAATTTCTTATTTAACTAAAAAGTTTTGTGCTTGTCTGCCTTTAAAAACATTTGAAGTAATTCTAAGCACTTAAATTGTAAGCTAGTTTATATCCCTAGCATTTGGGGGTGGAGAAGCAAGACTGGACTTAAAGATGGGGAAGGGAAAGATAAGACTTTATCCCTGATTTTGTTCTCCTAGCTTGTGCCGCAGAGATGGTGGAGAAGCAAGACTGGACTTAAAGATGGGGAAGGGAAAGATAAGACTTTATCCCTGATTTTGTTCTCCTAGCTTGTGCCGCAGAGAATCAGTTGCTCACTGATGAGTTCCTAAAATTTGATCCTCTCTTGCAGCATCTGGGGATAAAAAAATCTCATTAAATTCTTAAGTGTCAAGAAAAAAAAAAAGAAGGTACTTACAGAATTAATACTTTGTGAAAACATTATAGAAGCCTTCTCCATCTGCTCTTTATCAGGTATGAACTCACATTCTTTTCCATACAGCCCTGTTGCTCTGTTAGGTCTGCACGGTGTGGTAACACAGCTGCCTCCCTGACATTTATTTACTGCATTTTTACCAGTAATAGCTGCTGAACATCTGAAAATATATTAAAGTTAGATGTTTAGGTGATGTAATCATTTCAAGGCTTGGTCAGGTTCTACAGATGGCCTTGTTTGATTTCCTCTCACAATTCAAGAAACAAGTACATCCCCTTAAATAGCAAAATTATTGTTTTCATCAGAGTCATTTCTGTATGAAAGAAAATATTTGAGAGGTTCCCAAAATGGTATCGGAATTTGTTTCTATGCAGCAGAAAAGCTATGTCAGTCTTATGGCTACTGTTAGAATTAATAAGAATCAAAGTCCTGAGACACCTCCTAGTCTAGTCCCCTCATCCTTGGAAAATCAGGAGTCCTCTTTTGTTTTCCTTAAAAGGCTAACTGACATTTCCTGT
>NW_011888803.1:8921096-8930897 GCF_000151845.1 Pteropus vampyrus | reverse complement strand
TATATATATCTGTCGGTTCACATAGTTTTAAATAGTTTTATTGTATATTTAGATTGCAATAAGTAAAAATCTTCTTTATTACTATTCTTTTTTAAAAAATGTTCTTAGCTACTATCTACTGAATAAATTCTGGGATTTTAAATATGAGGTAAAAATGAATGGTCTTTTGACTAGTTTCATAAAACTTATATATTCATTTGGGTTGCATTTACATCTTTCATGAATTGAAAATCTCACAATTTATTTTGCTTTTCCTTTACATCCTTTAGAAGGATTTTATAGTTTTCTTCAAATATGACTTTCATATTTCTTAGATTGTTATACTTCATTATACCTTTAATTACTGTCTTGAATGGAGTATTCTTTCAATTATATTTTTGAACTAGTTATTGGTAATATAGAGGAAAGAAATTTGAATATTCATTTTGTATCTAGTCACCTTATTGACCTCCCTTGTCAATTTTCTATTTATTTCCTTGGGTTTTCTAAGTGGACCACGTATCATCTGCGTAAAAGCAATTTTCTCTCTTCCTTTCCAGTAGCTGCTTTTTTTTTTTTTTTTTGGTTTTACATCCCCAGTTTCATATGTTATTGCATTGGGTACAACTTTCTAAACAATGTTAGATAACTGTGCTGATTATAGCCATCTTTGTGTTATTCCTGTTAATGTCTCTACTTCTTTATTAAATACGAGATAGGCTGTCGGCTTTCAAGTAATGTTCTGTATCATATTAAGGAAGTAACCTTCTATTGTGGGCAGTACTGTCATTTTTATGATTGCTTCTAGGCCTTAAAAATAATTTAAAAAACTGGAAGATAAGAAGCAATAAATACTATTAATATGTTACAATAAAATTTCTCTTTAAGAGACATAGTAATTATGCCAACTTTGCTAATATTATCTGTGGAAGAACATGATGTATACATAGATATTTCTAGACTATCTCTAGAAAGGGATATGTATTAATCAGCTTTTCTCTTGAGAGAATATAGTCTCTAACTATATGGTAGCTTAGAAAAGAGAAGTGGGAAAGATAAATGTCAGGTTCAGAGTGGCATCCATTGGCTGAGATTTGAAAGGTCAGTTTAACGTATGATCACATCAGGGAAGTTACCCTGCTGTGGACTTTGTTATGCATTGAGAACAAGCCAAAGGGATCTGGTACACTATGCATGGCTCTAGAAGGTACATAGTGTCTATGCCTGAAATGATATAATAATGAGGAAAAATATAATGAAAGTGAACCAAATTGACAGAGTTTGAATGTAGTGAAGAAAGAGAGCAGTGGAGAGCAGTAATGTTCCTGTGGGAAAGTGGGAAGCCAAGGCTGAGCTCTGAGCCCAGTGCGACTCCCCTTAAAAACAAGTACCAAATGAAGATGGTAACCACACATCTCCTTAAAGAAGCAAAAGTGGAGAGGGGCGTTGTCCCAACTTCTAGTCTTTAAAAAGAGATTGTTTTTTAACTCAGGCATAAATGTGCAAAGTTATCAAATTCTTTTTGAGAATCTATTGGAATAGTCATTTATTTTTCTTCTTTACTCAATATACTATATTAATTACTTACCTAATACCACAGAATTTTCAGATTTCTAGAAGACATCCTACTTGGCACCGGTGTGTTTGTTATTCCTTTAATTCTGCCAGATGTCATTTACCGTTCTCTTATTTAAAATCTGTATGGAAAGCTGTATCTACAGAATTTTTTTTCATGCCATCTGTCAGGTTTTAGTATCTGAGTTGTGCTAGCTTTTTAAAATAAATTGGAAAGTTTCCTATCTTTTATGTTTGTACTAAGGCAGTTTATGTTCACTGAAACTGTTGGTTGCAAGAACTTCCCCATAAAATAATGGCAGCCAAGAGTACTTTCCAAGTGTTCAGTTTGCTTTCTACTGACGCCATATAGAGTTTAATTCAAATTGGGAGAAGTTTTTTGTTTTAATATTTGGATTGTTTTTCAGGTAAGTTCCACAATCCCTCCCAGGCCATGCATTCTGACAAAGTCCACACAGATATCAATATGCCCTCAAGGCACTGAAGAGCCACTATTAGCTTTGTTTATGTCACTGATTCTGATACAGAAAGATGGAGTCACTGAACATAGCACCTGTGAGTTTTTTTTATAGTCATACACACAAAGAGGCAAATGATTTGTAGCTGCAGAGTAGGGAATTCAGCTAATTGAAGTACTTGCAAATTGAACAAAAGTGGTAGTTTTGTGGAAATCTGATACAGGAGGCACTATGAATGAGAGTAGAGAATAAGATGGAAGACTGACATTTTTAAAGTAATCAAGAAAAAGTTGGTTGTGTTTTAAAATAGTTTGGGAAAAGTTGTCAAAACATCCATACCTTACTGCTTTGTTTTTCCCATTAGATAAGTAGAATTTCTGGTCATTATTGTATTCATCAAAGACTCCCCATCGTAGATGAGCCCATTCATGGACAAATGCCCTTCCTGCAAGAAAATAGTTTAAACACCTGATTACAATAAGAATGGTAAAATTACCTCGGCACATTGAGAGAAAGTAATTCTTCTGAACTTTTTTTATGCTTTCTATGTTAACTCTTTAGAGTTTTGATTTCCTTAGAAAGGAAAAATCTAACATGACAAATGTGCATTTCTGAAAAATATGACTACTTCTTTTAGCTCACCTGATGCTAACGAGGTACCTAGTAAATACCAGAATGTTATTCATATACAAAGATGAAACAATTGCCCTGTCCTCACATAGCTAGCTCATGGTCTAATGGATGACACACACCATCAGATAACTAAAATCCTTAGCAGTGCTGGTGTGATGACGAAGGTCAGCACACACTGCTATGGGAGTTGGAGGCATCGATAGGGCAGCCAGGGCAGCATCCCCAATAGGACCTTCTCCTTTATGGCTCATTTCTGATTAAACTTCAAGGCCTGCTGACTCCACCTCTGCTCTTTGGCTCTGATCTATTCTCATCTTTCCAGTCTTATTACCATTTACTCCTGAATTGCTGCAATACCCACCTAACTGCCTGCCTTGTTTCCAGTCTTCAATGGCTCTGCTATGGTGTTTCAGGGTTAAGTGTGGCTCCTTAACATGGTATATAAGGTCCCTGATGATTCATGCTCTGCTTCTCTCTGCAGCCATATTTCTTGCTGTTCTTTGCCTACTTCCAAAACTCTATAATCACAATGAATTCTTGAACTCCTTTTACTTTCTAGAGTCACACCGTATTCTTTCTCATCTCTGGTCCTTTTCATATATATTTTTTTCCTCTTGGAATACTCTCTATCTATATCTGCCTGGATAAATGCTACTCTTCTTTCAAAATCAAGCTTATATCCACCTAGAAGCCCTGCCCAGACTAGGCCAGGTACCCCTCCTTTACAATATCATTATATTGCATAACTTATCATGTTATATTATCATTGCTGCTTACTTGCCAGTCTCTCACACTTGTCTCCATGAGGACAGGCACCAGGACTTCTTCATTGTCATGTCTGGGCACATAGTGTCTAGAACTTAATAGGCACTCAGTGAGTGTTAAATTTGGATGAATTAGTGACTAAGGTACAACTCAGTTTTTCTGGAATGTAAATTCCTAGGTAGACTGAATTTGGAGGGTTAGGTGAAAGGGTGCATACTGAAGAAGCTCTAGTATCTCACACTAAGGAATTTAGACTTTATTCTGTAAGTGCTAGGGAATAGTCGATGGGCTCCTAAAAGAAAGGGAAGGTTGTGAGGGAGCAGGAGTGGAGTCATAGTACATAAAGGAGAGATTATATAGGAATGACATGTGGTGACTATGATGGCTGGAGTGGGCTCAGGAGTGACATGGGGCAGTTAGGTAAATTAGTTCAACACATTAATTGAGCCATACATTGGGAATTTTCAGTTCCTGTTATGGAGGTGAAATGGAGTGCTGTAGAAAAACAAAGAGGTATGTTTGACGCCTCTTTCTGATAAGGTCCATAAGTACTCTGGTGTAGTTGGTGGTGGTGCATGGAGGCACAAGGGCTCCATGTGTTTGTTTCCTCTGCTTTGCCTATTTAAATGAAGAAAATCTAGGTGGTTCTAATCTTTTTGAGATAATAAAGAAACCTAATACTGGTTATTAGTTAACTTAATTAGTTAATACTAATCCCATTTGATTATACTCGGAAAGTACATACTATATATACTACATTGCTTATTTATTTTAATATTTTCTCCAAAGATTGCTCTATATAGCTCATATGGGAATGACAAAGAGTTGATTTTGTGAAGAAAAAATTGGACTTTTTCTTTACAGGTTTTTGAGAGCTGAACTGCAAGGATAGTCTGTCTGCTGCTCAAAGTGTGGCCACGGTGAAGCAGTATCGGCATCACCTGGGAGCCTGTTAAAATGCAGATTCTTGAGTCCCAACCCACATCGACTTAATCATCATCTGCATTTTAACAATCTCATTTACTATTTGAATGTGCATCAAAGTCTGAGAGCACTTTGAGTCTCACCATTTGGTTGCTACTAAGAGAATTGCAGGCAGAAAGTCTAATTTGTTCAGGTTTCTCCCCACAGATCCATAGAAACCTAACAGTACTATGATAAACAGTTCTTTCCTGATAGTAATGATTTCTAAAAATTAAAAATACTATTTTTACACATGTATGCAGAACATGAAGGAATTAAGTTTCCAACTGAGAAATGTATTGTTCTGAATCCCTTTTTAAGTGAAAGTACATGCTGTAATAGTTTATTTGGCTTAAATGTGCTCACTCAGAAAGATAATGTTGTTTTGATATGCTTTTAATATGAAATTATTAAAATACAAGAAACAGCATAATATTTAATCTCTATACATACCTTGTGGTCCATATTGAGGCAACTTTTTTCCTGCTATAAAGTCAGGAGTGAAATGAATCCTTTCACCCTTTTCTCCACAATTTCCCATCTGTTCAGTATAGGGTTCATCATTACCTGGAGGATTAGATTCAGCAACTAGAACATCAGCCTGAAATTTAAGAAAAAAATTTGATCATTACAAAATTTCAGTATTCACACTGGAGTATTTTGAAACAATTTCACTTGGTTCTAGAATATTTTGATGAAAAAAATCTAAATCACAGAAGAAAAGTGAATTTGAAAAAAGAACTTGATATTCTCACATTTTTGAGGGTCTCAAGTTTTGGTCTCACATATTCAGGTTTTGTCTTCCATGTTTCAGGAATCAAAATGGCAACATTTTTAAAATAGAATCTTTTTTCTGTAGCTTCAAACAGATATGGAGATGCCTGAGTCACCATGTCCTGAGAAAAAAGAAAACATGCAGAGCAAGCACAATTATGACTGAATATAGATAAAGTTACCGATCATTCAAATTTACATCTATATTTCACATTAGAAAAAAACAATTAATAAAGACCTATTATTTCTCAAGATTAGAAGAGGACATGTGGAAATACCTTTTATTAATAATAATCTAACCTTTTTTGAGCCCTAATCACCTGCTCTGTGCCACAGTGTAATTGTTGACATTGCACACTCCAGAGGCTGACACTAATCCTGGCTCCATCACTTCTTTTGGGACATCGGGCAATTTCCTTTAGCCTTCCTGAGTCTCGGTTACCCCATTTATAAAATGGAAAGTATTACAGCAGCTAGATCATAAGATTGTTGTGAGGATTGAATGAAGTCAAGAAACACTTGAAACCATGTTTACTTAGCAGAAATGCTTATGAAATGTTAGCTGTTAGTTTTATCTCATTTGATCCTTTGAGGACCAATAAACCTTTAAGGGAGAAACTAAAAATCAGAGAGTATAAATCTCAGTGTCTCACACTGAGTACTGGGAGAGAAACTCAAATTAAAATGAATATAACTTTGACATCTACTGATTCCTGTAATAATTTAGGGGCTAACTAAATGTTATTATAGTATTTATTTTTAGTATGGTACAAGTGTCAGATATAAAGAAGTAGCATGATTATATAATTTCTTTTCAAATTATACCTAACTGTGTTTCTCTATAATGAAAGAGCCACAGTGTTAAATTATAAGTGCTTCTGCAGATTACCTGAGATACGTTATGACAAGATAGTAGAGAGGGTGTTAAAAGAGATTTATTATTGAAAATGCATTGGGTCTACTAAGACTGAAAATCACTCACCACAAAAGCAAGTGTAGACAGAGGAAAGATGAGGGCTAAAGACTGACCCCAGAGAGCCACCAGGATTTAGAGATGGGAAGAGGAGAAATCAGCAAAGGAGACTCATCAGATGCAGCTGGTGCACAGGGAGGACATCAAAAGGCACGTGGTGAGGATGTTTCAGGAAGGAGTGATCATAGGTGTTCGACACTGCTGAGCAATTGAGGAGTGTGAGGATTAAGAACTGACCAAGTATTTGGCAACCTGGGTGAGCCATTTTAGTGGAATGGAGCCAAAAACTCCATATGAGTAATTCCAACTCATTGAAATTGAAAGCGGGAGGTGAGGAAGTAGAGGCAGTGAATAAAGACAACAGTTAGGTTTTTCTATAAATTAAAGGGGAATGGAGAAGTGAAGCAGTAGCTAAAGGCGGACTTCAGGGCAAGGGAGTTTTATTTTGTGTGCATGTTTTTTAAATGGGAACTATTATAGCATATGTATATGCTAATGGGGAAAAAAAAACGATAATGCAAGAGAAAAAAGGGATAATTGCATGAGGAAAGTTTTTCTGGGAGCAGACCAGACTACTTAGACTCCACTGCCTAGTGGGGTTGGCCTGAGGAGCGTAACCAGTTCATCGCTATATAGAGAAGCTGTACTTGGGTCATTGATACAAGGGTGAATCTCCCTTTGCTACTTCCTAATGGAAAAAACTTGGAGAATTTATTTTATTTCTCTGAGCCTCAGTTTCCCATCTATCAAATAGTAATAATAACGGCTGTCTTACTAGTTTTAAAAAGTTCTTGTAATGATTTGCATTTCCGTCTTCCAGAAAAGCCAGGTTTTTATTAATCCCTAGGAGATTTAACATTACATCATTTAAAAAAAAAACACTGAGTCAAAGTCATCAAAAAGTTGAAAATTAGTCATAAAACTTTCTATGTTATTTTATTACAATTCGACTTGTGAAATGTGAATTTTCAGTGTCTCTCAGGAAGAATATTAAGCAGTATGAAATGCTCTTGTCTTCTGTGTTTTTTTTTTAAATTTTATTATTACTTTCAAGTGTACAGTACATTGGTTAGACATTTATATAATTTATGAAACAATCCCGCTGATTGCTCTGTTTCTCCTCTGGCTCTCCACCTAGCCATTACATTAATGCTGACTGCATTCCCTATGCCATGCTCTCCATCTTCATGACCCTCCATCAACTACTAATTTGTACTTATTTAACCCTTCACCACTTTCTCCCAGCTTGCCAACCCCCCCTTGTCTTTCATGGTTTAATAGAAACATTAATAAGGGATCTTCACTTTAGAATCTGTTCCTGATTTTGAGACGGTAACCTCATATCCAAATAGTCATTTAAAATTTTGAGGCTTAGAGAAGTTGAGGATGACAGCTTATAGGACTGGCTGGAAATTCCTTAATGACAGGGATGATATATTGTTCAGCACTGGATTCCTGGTACCTGACATAATGCAGATGCTCTGTAAATATTTGTTGGCTGAATGAACAAATGAATGAATGAATGAATGAAGTAGCAAGCTATCCAGAAGTACCAAGACAGGTAGTTTCCATCCATTGAGGAGACCCCTAGCAGTACTCCCACTGAATATCGTGTGTGTGTGTGTGTGTGTGTGTGTGTGTGTGTGTGTGTGTGTGAGCGAGAAAGACACACAGAGAGAGAGACAGAGAGCAGAGAGGGAGGGAGGGAGAGAGGGAGATTAAAGAGTTTCATCCTGACTCTCACTCCCTCATTTTATGAAATGAGCTCTCAGGGCTTCTACAAGTAGCACAAGAGCAGGCGCAGTGGATGCGACTGCCGCAGCGCCATCTGCTGGAGAAACATTGGGGGCTGTCCTGCAGAACCAAGTATTTAAGAGCTGACTTAGAGGCGTCCATCCCCACAAGGGCACCAGAGGGAGTCTCCCTTCAAAAGCAGAGTGAAGAATGGCGGGAAAGGCTGAAAAGCCCACTGTAAGATCCTTCAGTTCTGCATTAAGAAGGAGGAACTCACTTTTGTTAGCTACTCCGTTAGAAACTCTGAGCACACCGTTGCCCTTAACTCTTTAAGAGAAGGAAATGTGGAAACCAACTTATTTCACACCCAACTCATTTAGGACTCATATTATAAAGCCAATTTAATAATTGTTGTAAGAAGTACATTTCTCAGGAGGAAAACCCCCAAAGAGAGAGGTGAAAGCACTCTGAAATCTCTAAAGCACCATATAAATATGAATTACCATTGCCATCAGAGATAAAGAATTTATGCTCTCTTCTTAGCGCCGTTCTTAACCCCACTGACTGTCTAGCCAGAGATAGAAACATGTTGGCCACGTTGTTCTCCCACACTTTCCGTGTCTGTTATTCCAAGTGGCTCCTTCATTTTTGCTTAGGCCATTTCTAAGTTTAGAGGCAATCAGAAACTCACTCGTTTTGACTGTTGAGAGTTTTCAAAAGGTATGAATTTTCCTTTCATCAATGGCAATAATATCTGATAGTCTTCCAGTTAAACAAGTAAGCTTCCCCTCTTGCCTCAACTACTCAAATCTCTAACCCCAAACTCCTCTTGGTGGTAGAGATGGTTCTCTCTCCAAACTTCATCTTTCTGGCTTTGTTTCTGCTCAAAGCAAGGATCATTTGGTGGCAACCCTTGGGGCCCTTGCAGTATTAACTTTTGAGCTCACATTCCGGAACTTTGCCCAGAATCAAGCCTCAGAAACAGTCTGTTTGGCTTGATTAAGAAAAATGAACCCTTTCCATCAAGAAGAATTAAAAGGGAGACTGGTGACTGATGGTTATGCTTACTATTTATTGAGCTTTTACTATGTACCAACCACTACGCATGCATTTTTGAAGTTTTTTTTAAAAATCTTTCAAGATAATTTTAAAGAACATGCAAAAATGTACAGTCCCCATATACCCTTCACTAAGCTTCCCTTATATGCATGCATTGTTAAATTTAATCCTCACAAAATTCCATGAGGAAGGTACTTATTATTATCCCCATTTTACAGACTGGTATTTTCCTCATTACACATTACTGCCTCTGCTTGTGCTATAGCCAGATTCCAAGTTGATCATTCATAAGCCATTTTCCTCTTATTCTTATTTTTTGCTGTTGTGCACAACCTCTCCAATCCCTCCACCTTACAACAGGTAGACACCTCTGCCCAGAACAAGAAGCATCTTCTTTCCTAGTTTTTCCTTCCCCCACAGAAGTAACAAGTAAGATGAGGCCACTCAGCAACCTGAGAGAGTCCTCTGCACTAGGGCTGATAAAATGCAGTTTCCTCTCATTAAAAGGGTCAGGATTGTCAGAGATCCTGCATCCTGGGCTCCTATGTTAGGATCACAGAGAAGGGGGTTACAATTAGAATAAAAAGAGAATCTGATATGAACCAATAGTAAAATCAGGCAAAATCCTTTTTGCATTTTACAATATCTGTCGATTGCAGCTGGCTTTGTCTTAGTGCAGAGCTGAATAATTTTAAATGAAATCATCCACTCTGTCAATAAATGTAGACATCATTTATTAAGCACCAACAATGTATGAAACTCTTAGTTATGTACATTGCATTTATTATCTTCTCTCTCAGAAGAATTCTAATGGTTAAGTGTTATGAGTTCTATTTTACAGCTGAAGAAACTGAGACTTAGACATAAAAAAATAACTTGCTAGTATCA
>NW_011888803.1:8910233-8921046 GCF_000151845.1 Pteropus vampyrus | reverse complement strand
AGAAGCATCTTCTTTCCTAGTTTTTCCTTCCCCCACAGAAGTAACAAGTAAGATGAGGCCACTCAGCAACCTGAGAGAGTCCTCTGCACTAGGGCTGATAAAATGCAGTTTCCTCTCATTAAAAGGGTCAGGATTGTCAGAGATCCTGCATCCTGGGCTCCTATGTTAGGATCACAGAGAAGGGGGTTACGATTAGAATAAAAAGAGAATCTGATATGAACCAATAGTAAAATCAGGCAAAATCCTTTTTGCATTTTACAGTATCTGTCGATTGCAGCTGGCTTTGTCTTAGTGCAGAGCTGAATAATTTTAAATGAAATCATCCACTCTGTCAATAAATGTAGACATCATTTATTAAGCACCAACAATGTATGAAACTCTTAGTTATGTACATTGCATTTATTATCTTCTCTCTCAGAAGAATTCTAATGGTTAAGTGTTATGAGTTCTATTTTACAGCTGAAGAAACTGAGACTTAGACATAAAAAAATAACTTGCTAGTATCACGCAGCTGGAGTTAGAGAACTCACATTCACTCTATTACATTACACTCAATATTTTTTAAAGAAGCATGGCTAATTACCATTTTAAACTTACCTTTATATGTTGAATGAGTGTTTCATCTTCTGGCACATTAGGGTCAATTGCAATGACAATGCCTTCATAGCCATTATTATTCAGCTGAATGAGTGAATTGCTCAGGGACCCTTCCAGAAGGTGAAGGACCAAGATGAAAACAGAACTCTTAAATGACCCCATCGCTGTACATCTCCCTTTGATTATTCTCTTGAAAAATGTTGGTTTTAGAAGCATCTTTCTTTACCCTACTATATATAGACACACATTTTTCCAAGTTATCAGAAGTGGTTTATCACAGAACTTTAACCCATGACCCCAAATTGTTTCGCTATTGCGTTTGTCTCCAATATGAGGAACTGTAACAATACCTTAGTCTTAAGTTCTGTGTACTTTTAAATGTTTTATCTGAAAGGATCATTAGCCTTATCTTCACCTATGCCAGATGCTGTGAAAGAGGGTGGGGCGCCCACCTTCATTTCTCTGGAAGAACTCACAGGTGACAAGCAGCTTGACCATTGAAAGATGTTTACTTCAAATGTTTGCCTAGCTAGGTATACTGGCCCACCCAACACAACCCTCCACACCCTGCCTTTCTCAGTGGAGGCCTGGCTGTTCTGTGTATTCAATAAGTATATTCATTAAGTGTAAACAATATATCCAGTTATCTCTTATGGTGGTCACTATTTTTATCCTCATCGATCTTGACATAACCTCCATACTTCTTGGTGCTCCCTTAGACAATCCACTTGTACAAAAAGCATTAGCAAGCAGCATAGATATTGTTGAATATTTTATACTGGAGAGAAAAGGTAAAAATTTATATCTCACTGTGCAAAGCAAACCTCTTCAAGTTTCCTCATCAGACTTCTGTTTCTCTTTTCCATAGCTCTTATTGCTCAATAAAATTCAAATTAACAACATTAAATTACTTTACTGAAATTAAATATCTCTAAGAACATGAATTATGGACTGCCAGCTACTGAATAGACACTTTTAAGTTTGCCAAACCTCAGATGAAAACTCAAATTGGTCCACCACTTTCCTTTATTCAAATTACTTGAAATATCCCTTTATCTCATGACTTCATTTGATCTTCATGTGGTGGTGAACATCAGTTTCATCTTTTCTGTCCCTTTTCTTCGACCTTGGCTCATAAAAATTAAATTAGTACTAACTGCTAATAACTAGTACTTATTGCTTACGTATATAATGCTTAAGCAATCAGAAGTGAAGCATTTGAAATAGAGCAGAAGTACTCAGTTATAAAGTGGTTGTCCAGATGATCCAATAATTTATATAAAAATAATTTATTTAATGCTTATTGAATAAATGTATGCATTTATTATACATATGACATAAAAATTTTAGATTCTAAAATATCTCAAACCCCCAACTATGTGTCTTTCCTGGGTTCCCTAGAAAACAGAGCCTAAGGCAAGCCTATGTGCTATTGATTTGAGAGTTTAATCTCAGAGCAGTGAGAATAACAGAAATGGGAAATGAGTCAGGGAAAGCTGAGAAGCAATGAAAGGTCAAGTGTTGCTACCTTGGCTATTGTGGTACAATGAAGAGACTCAGCAGGTCAGCAGGTCAGCAGGTCACCCTGCTGGTGCACCTGCCCTGCCATCTGGGATGTCTCCTAACAGGCTATACAAAGAAAACATGCTTTAGAACAGTCCATTTGAGGGAGGAAGGGAAAGTGTTTTGCTACTTTTCATCTCCTGCGGGTGGTCAACTCTCCTGAACTTCCCGGCTGTGTCAACCAGCCCCTTCAACAGCTCTTGGAAAGAGAGATTCTATGCGTTGTGGTATAGGAGAAGCCAAGGATTTCAAGTGGTACCTTGCTGGCGTCTGGCAGTGGAACCACTCAGGCCTAACAAGGATTGGATGACTGAGAGGGAGCAAGTTACTGAGGGCTCCAGATTAAATGGAGTCAAGAAACTTAGGGTAGTTCAATAAGATGAGTCCAATACAACTAACTGCTTGAACTGCTCAAATCCCACTCATGTCCTTTCATCATATCTAGCTACAATATTATATACTTTGCATTTTATTCTGAGCACAAGCTGTCTCACTTTTTCCCTGAAAGTACAGATCCAGTCTTCATAGAATCTCCTTCAAAGTGGCATAATCTCCTAAAATACCTAAAACAAAAGAGTTATTGAAATAAATTGTAGTGCTTTTATAGATAACAGATAATTTATTGAATGATTTCCCACTAAATTACAATTGTGCTTTTGTTGTGAATGAGGTTCCTACAAATGTTCAGGTCTGTTTTTGGACTCTATTCTGTTGTACTGTCTATGTGACAATCTTTACCTCAATATTATATTGTCTTGATTACTGCTGCTTTGTTAAATCTCGATATCTGGTAGTGTAAACACTTTAGTTTTTCTTCAAAATAATTTTGGCAAATTTAGGTTCTCATTTCAATATAAAATTTAGAATTAGCTCATAAATTTCACCAAAAAAAAATCTGCTACATAGATTTGGATACGATTTCATTGAATTAGTTTGGGGAGAATTGGCATCTTGATAATATTGAGTCTTTCAATCTATGGACATGGCGTATCTCTTCATTTTATTTAAATGCTCTCAATTATGTTTTATAGTTTTCAAGGTGGAGGCCTTGTACATCTTTCATTAGATTTATTTCTGGGTTTTTGTGTTTTTTTGGTGTTGTTATAAATGGTGTTTTTATAAAATTTTATTTTCTAATTGGTCACTGCTAGTATATAGAAATATAATAGAGTTTTATGTATTGACCTCATAATTAGTAAGCTTGCTAAATTTACTTATTTCTAGTGCATACTTTTTCTTGGATTTTATGTTTTTAATCATGTAATGTGTGAGAAATAATATGCTTACTTCTTTCTTTCCAATCGTACAACTTCTATTTTATTTTCTTATTACACTAGCTCTCACTACCTGAAATTTTTGAATGCAGGTGGAGAGGATCATATCTTTTTTCTTGTTTTCAGTCCCAGATTGAAAAGCATTCTGTATTTTACTATTAAATATGCTATTATCTAGAGATGTTTTATAGATATCATTATCAGATTAAGAAAGTCTTCTTCTATTCCTAGTTTGCTAAGAGGTTTCTTTTTTTTTTTTAAAGCATAAATAGGTGTTGAATTTTATTAAATGCTTTTTATGCATCCATTGACGTTATCATGTGAATTTTCTTTTTTGTTCTAGTAATGCGGTGACTTATTTTACGAAATCAACCTTTCATTCCTAGAATAAATCCTATTTCATCATGATGTGATATCTTTTTCAATTTACTAATGTTTTGTTTAGGATTTTTGCACCTATGTTCATGGGAGAGATTTTTCTTACTTTTCCTTTCTTGTAATGTCCTTGCCAGGTGTTAATACCAAGGCTGTCTGACCTCATAAAATAAGTTAGGAAGTCTTTCCTCTTTTTCTATTCTCTGGAACAGTTTGTTTAAAACTGATATTATTTCCTCCTTAAATTTCCTTTCTGACTATTGCTTTAGCTTCCTCGTATAAGTTTTGATATGCCATATTTTAATTATCATTTAATTCCAAATATTTTCTAACTTCCTTCTTGAGTTCTTTTTTTCAGCATATGGGCTTACAGAAGTGTTTTGCTTTCGGAGATTCTCTTGTTAATCTATTATTGATTTCCAGTTTAATTCAAAGGTAGTCAGAAAACACACTCTAAGATTTAGATCCTTTGAAACTTGAGACTTGCTTTTTGCCTCAGTTTATGGGTCTACTTTGGTAAAATTTTCCATGTGCTTTTGAGAAAAAAATATATATTCTGTAGTTGATGAGTATAGTGTTCTATATAAGTTAAGCCAAGTTGTTTAGTTATGTGATTCAAATCTCTATTTTTACCATTTCTTGTCTGCTTGTTCTTTTATTTACTGAGAGAGCTGTGTTTAATTCTACAATTATGTTTGTGAATTTTTCTATTTCTTTTTTTTAGTTCTATCAACTCTTGCTTTATATATTTAATGCTATGTTTTTGGTGCATGCAAATTTAGGATTGTTATATAATTATCATTACAAAAATGTCTTTTCTATCTCTAATAGGATCACTTGCATCAAATCTACTTTTTAGGATTTGGTAACTATGGTAAACTGGTTTTTTTAAAGATTGAAAAATTAAAACAAAACAAAAAAATACAACACAGCTAACACAATGCCTGGCACATAGAATTTATTAAGTAAACAAAATATCTTTACATTTCTCCTTCCCTCCCACTTACACAAACCTTCGTCTTGGAGGGAGAGATAGAAGAGGTGTTAACAAGATGGAGAAAGCTGGGGCTTTACACTAAATGGCATCAAGTAAGAATGACCAAAGAATATTTTAAGGACATTGATGTTTAAGAATCAATTTTAAGCTGTTTGCTATGCAGTACTTCAGTATGACTCCTGCTTTTAACCTCAATTCATGACTTCCTTTAGCAATGGTAATAAGGCTATGAGGAAACAAGTATTTATATAATATTGATGAGAGAAAAATTGATACAAATATTTTAGAGAGAAATATTCATCAAAATTTAAGAGTGAGCATCTTTTAACATAGCAATTCCACTTTTAGGAATTTACCCTGCAGATATACTCGCACAGGTGCGCAAAATTACATACAGGAGGAACAAACTCACACAGATATATATGATTATATGTACAAGGGTATTATAATTTGTCCCTCAAAGCCTACTTTGTAATAGCAAGAAACTGAATTACCCAAATGTCTATTAATAAAGAAATAAATAAGCTTATTTATTATCTATTTTATATGTCACATCTTACTTAAACATTTGTACTTTTTATAATAGTATTACTTTTGTAATTGAAATAAATTTATACATAAAAATAAAAATATTAGACTAAAGACTATCAATTTGAAATCCTAACATATTATCATAAGAGTGGTAGTCCTGTCTTCTCTACTCTTAATTTCTATTCTTTATTTTTTTTTTTTACTTTATTTTTTCATTTCATTCTCTTTTTTCGCTTTTATCTTCTTCAGACTTTTGCTTCTTCTTTCCTATATTGGGGTGAAGTAAGGTCATGTCAATTTTAAGAAAGGTTTCTTTTAGATGTTTGTTCATTTATATTGCTTCGGTTCCGCAGAGCCAGGGAGGTAAAAAGCAATTGCCCACTGTACTGGGTAGCTTCCTCCTTCTTGTTCCCTTGAGGTAATTGTTCTCAGAAAGCAGCTTTCTGATAAGACTCAGCAGCCTGTAGTGAGAGGGAGTTGGAAATAAAATTGGCCACCATCTGGGTCACTCCCCACCCATTCCAGGAACCCTCTTGCTGATAAGAACTAGGCATTCTAAGTGCAGGAAGGATTTATGGAGGGAGGCATTCTTTTTGACCTTTGGGTACCAGCTCTAATTACCTCCATGGTTACAAGCATCTGTTTCTGTGCCCTCGACTACTTCTCACTCTACCTTCATGTACCCTGTAATCTGTATCCCTAACTTTCATATCTTATTCTGTCTTTCTCTTGGCCTTATCTGTGTTTTTTTTTTTCACTTCCTATGACAAATACACAATAAATCAGATTCTCATTTCTTCAGAGACCACTATTCATTCCTCTTCCCTTCTGCTTCTACTCCCTGTATCCCTGTAATTTACATTCACAGATTGTAATACAGATCTTAACACGTAATGCAGTGTCCACTCAACTTTATATTCATTTCTCTTTATTTTTTCACCAGTCAGAATTTCTACTAGCCTTATGAATCCAGTCCTCTAATATGGACCATCTTTATTTTATTTAAAATATTTTTTTCTCAACTTTATTTAAATCAAGCTTAGTTTTGTGTGCCTTCCCATTAAGGCCCCTTTTTCTCATATTCATGTATCAAATATCCTTATGAATAAACCCTTGCTCTTCCTTTGTATAAAGCAAGGTTTCCCAATCTCGGCACTATTGACATTTTTGGCTGAGTAATTCTTTGTTGGGACTGTTCTGTGCATTGTAGAATGTTTATCAGCATCCCTAGCTTCTACCCACTAGATAACTCCCTTAGCTGTGATAATCGAAAATGTCTGCAGACATTGCCAACTGTCCCCTTAGAGGGTAAAATCATCCCTAGCTGAGAACCATTGCTATAAAGCTTGTTAATGGGTAAGGATACAAAAATTTGTTCATATTAAGTTTCTCTTGGGGTGAAATTTGTATACAATAAAATGCACCAATCAAGTGCAAACAGATAATTAATTTTGAAAAATGTATACACCCATGTAACCACCCTCTCAATCAATACATATAACATTTTAATCGTTCCAGAAAGCTCCTTTGTGCTCCTTCCAGTCAACTTTCACACTTTTGCTTTGAGGCAACCAGTGTTATGAATTTTATATCCAGAGATTAGTAGTGTTTTTGAGCTTCTTATAAATGGAATCATACAACACGTGCTCTTTAGGTTAATATAATGCTTTTGAAATTCATGTATGTTGTTGCATGTATCAGTTTGTTTCTTTCTGTTACTGAGTGGTATTTTATTGTGAATTCATTCAAATAGCAACATTTATTTTATCCATTCTGTAGATAAAAACTTGGTTGTTTACAATGTGGGGCTATTATGAGTAAAGTGGCTATAAGATTTCCTGAACAAGTCTTTTAGAGGACATACCTCTTCAACTCTCTTAAGTGGAACACTGGGTCCAGGGTTAGATATATGCATAACTCTTAAGAAATTGCCAAACAGTATTCCAAAATGGTTGCACACTCACCAGCGTAAGACAATTCCAGTTGTTCTACATCTTTGCTCACATTTCATATTGTCGGTCTTTATAATTTAGCTGTTCTAGTGGGAATGAAGAAGTATTTCATAATAGTTACCATTTTCAGTTTGTCAGTGACTGATGGTGTTGATTGCCTTCATATATGCTTATTAACATATATGTGTCAAGTGTCTGTTCAAGTCTTTTTATTACTGATTTATAATATATTTATGTATTCTGGATATGACTTCTTTGTCAGATATGTGTCGTGAATATATTCTTCCATTCTGTAGCTTGCCTTTTCATTTATTAATGGTGCCCTTTGATGAACATAAATGTTTAGTTTTAATGCAGTCCAACTTATTTTTTTATGCTTAGTGTTTCTTTTGTTCTAAAAAAATCTTTCTACACTATAGCTGTGAAGATATTATCTTATTTTTTTAGAAGTTCATATCTTAAGTCTTATATTTATATCTATGATCCATCATGAATTCCTATTTTATTAAGATAAAAATAAAATTGTTTTACCAAATATATGTTTCGTTTTCCCAACATCAGTTATCGAACAGAACTCTTTTACCCATTGAGTTGCCTTCCCCTATTGACTTGCACATGCCTTTGTAGAAAATCTATTGACCATATGGTGTCAGTCTATTTCCATAGTCTACATTTAGAGATATGTTTTGTGGCCTTGCACATGATCTAATTTGATAAATGTTACATGAGTACTTAAAAAGAATGTGTACTCTGCAGTAATTGGTTTTATAAATGTCAAGGTCAAATCCATTGATAATGTTGTTAAAATATTCTTCATTCTTACTGAGTTTTCTATCTAGATATTCTTCAGATATTGACAGTGAAAGATTTAAATCCCTAAGTTCGATTATTGATTTGTCTATCTCTAGTTCTGGCATATTTTGCTTGTTTGTTTCTGATATTTTGAAGCTCTATTAATAGGTACATGCGCATTTAAGATTCTTATATCTTCTTGAATTTATTTTTTTGCTATCATGGAATGACCCTCTTTTTCTCTCCTTTCTCAAGGTCTGTTCTGTCTTATAGTAATATACTAACACCAACTTCTTATGCTTAGTGTTTGCAAGATATATCATTTTTATTTGTTCATTTTCAACTTCTATGTCTTTATATTTAAAATGCATCTGTTTTAAGTATCACATAGTTGAGTCTTGCTTTTTTACCAGTCTGCAAATTTTCACTTTTTAGTTGAAATGTTTAGTTCATTTATCTTTAATACAGTTATCAATTTAGCCGGCTTTAGTCTACCATCTTGCTATTTGATTTCTGTTATTCCTGTTTATTCTTTGTTCCTTTATTGCTCTTTACCTGTCTCTTATGTGTTAAGTAGGTAGTTTTCGGGTAGTGTTCCATTTTATTACATTTGTTAGCTTTTTAGATACTCTACTTTATTATTGATAAGTGCCAAAGGGATTGCAATATACACCTTTAATTTATCCTAGTCTACCTTGAATTAATATTATACCACTTTATGTATAATGTAAGTAACTTTCAACAGTATAATTTTATTTGTCACCTTTCTGTTCATTCTGTTCTTATTGTGTCATGTATGTTACTTCTTTGTGATTAATACCGTAATATATTTTTTTGTGTGGGTGTTTTTGCTTTAAACAGTTAATTGCCTTTTAAAGGAATTGAGTAAAGGAAACCAACGATTTATTATATTTACCTACCTATTTACCATTTCCAGTGATCTTCCTTTCATACTATAGATCTATATTTCCACTAGACATCATTTTCCTTCAGCTTAAAAAGATTCCTTTGGTATTCTTTGCTAGTGAAAATTATTTCAGCTTTTATTTATCTACCTTCATTTTTAAAGATATTTTTGCTTAATATAAAATTCTGTGTTGACAGATTTTTCTTTTAGCACTCTAAGATGTCATTTTTTTGTCTTCTGGCCTCAATTGTTTTGAATAACAGTCATCATTTCTATGATATACTAGGTGTTATTTTTTTCATATAGATCTTATTTTAGGTTAACTGAGGATTTTACATCTGTAAGTTGATAATTTAAATCAATTTTGAAATTTTTTATCTGATAATTTTAAAATATTTTTATGCCCAATTTTTGCTTCTTCTATTTCTGGAATTGATTTACATGTACACTAGACTGCTTGATTATATCCCACGGTCCTTTTTGCTTTTCCATTTTTTTTAAACGAAATACTTCATTTGGATGCTTTCTATTTTCCTGTCTTCAAGTCATCTCATCTTTTCTTCTATAGTGTCAGTTTGTTGTGAATCCATTATGAAATTTTTTATATTTTGTATTTTTCAATTTTTAGGATTTTCATTTGTTTCTTTTTAAAGAATTTCCACATCTTTCCTGAATTTCCTCTTCTATTAATCATATACTTATCTTTTTTCTGTAATTTCTTTATAAACTCATTGTCTGCTAATCCAAAATCTGGTTAATTTTTGTATCTTCTTCTACTGACACATTTTTATTCTCATTAATTATGGGACATGTTTCCTGCTTGTTGGTGTGTCTATTAATTTTTTATTATATACTGGATGATATGTTATAGAAATTGTATAATGTTATCTTCCTCTGAGGTATGTTATAGCAGTAGTTAAATTATTGGTGAATAATCATCTTGATTCTGTGGAGACATGATTTTAGGCTTTGTCAGAGCAGATCTATTTCAGTTTTGCCCTTTGTTTTAGGATATAACTCTTAGTCTGGGGACATGGCCTTTACCCCTAATGTGGCCCTTCTGAAGTTTCAGTAGAAAAACAAGGTGCTTAACAAACTCTCTAACTTGGTTGGGGTTAAACCTTAAACTTTTTCTCCCCCAAACTGGGCAGTTGCTAAAATCTCTGTTCAGCAATTTTAGTCTCCAATCTCTTGTTTTCCATTAGATTATTTTTGCAATATAAGACCCAATCAAAGATTGAGAGGATACAGTTTTGGGAACTTTCTCTTTGGCGGTCGCTTCCTTTCTATGATTTCCTCCCCCAATTTCCAAGTGCTTTGGCACCCCAGGACTCTTACTTCTGGCTTTTTAACCTAGTAGACTGCTGTATTTTGCTTGAGTTCTATCCAGATGCTCTAAGTAAACTGGGACTGCCTTTAGGGAGAAAAGCTTTTAAAATGTGGATCTCACCTAGATTGCTTGCCTTTTTTCAAGGGTCATATCTCTTCCAGTTTCTACCTGCTTTTGTTGGTGTCCAATGCTTTCAAAGAGTGTGTTTTATATCTTTTTCCCCAAGAGTGATAACTATTATCAGCAAAAGGATTAGTTTGATATGAGCAACTCTGCCATTAGTGCAAATGGATTTGTCACATCAAGTTTTAAATGAATAATATTTTTAGAGACCAACTTTTCTAAGAACAATTACAATATAACAGAAAGCAAAGCTAAAAGCAAATTTTTTTTGGTAGACTTTCTGATACTAACATGCAGGTAAAAAGGTACTTTTGGAGCAGTCAACAGTGCATACACAAACAGCAATCAGTATATAGGCTATATCAACTCATC
>NW_011888803.1:8896532-8909093 GCF_000151845.1 Pteropus vampyrus | reverse complement strand
AAAAAACAGAATCAGTTAATCATTTCTAAAGGTCAGTCTCTCTCTTCTTTGGTTGAAATTTAATGAAACTATGTAGCCTATGTATGTATTAAAATAATTTTAGAACTATGTCTTTCATTTTTTACTTAAAGCCTCATGAGAGCTATTACCATTTTCACTGAAGAACACCCAAGACAATAACTTGTAAAGCTGGTTTGATGAGAGTAGAAACTTATCAAACAATAAATTCAATAGACATCTTACAAAACTGGTGTCAAGGGATAAGAGTAATACCCACATTTTAAGGTTAACTTTCACAATGAGCAAAAATCTCTGAGCATTAGCTGTGGGATTTGATCTGTAGTATAGTTAACCCAACGGCTAGAGGGAAGGAATTTTACAATAGGGGCTTCATATATAAAGTGCAAATTGATCGTTAGTTATAAATAAGCAATCTATTCTGAACATATAAGGAGAAAGAGAAATTAATTAAAGTAACTAAACAATTGCTTCATACAGAGAGTTATACTATATCATTCAGACTTAACCTTTTCTCTAATTGAGTCTATTTTTCCTTTTCAATAAAACGAGCTTTTCTTGACTCTTTGGTTCACTTTGACCTTGCCTTTTTTGCCTTTAAAGACATTATCTTGGAGAATAGTTTTTATTATTTTGTCCATAGCCTGAGTTTAAGGGTTTTCTAGTTTCCCCCCAAAACAAGTGTTATAAAACATTTTGTCATGTAATTTACCATGTAAAAATCTGATCTGAATTATGCAAAAATTCAAAGCATTTTTAACAGCTTTGATGTTAATTTGTTTTTATTGCTATGTTTTTGTAGAGTGCAAAGGGCATGGGTACTATATCTAAGAAGGAAGGTACTCTCTGCATTCGTTCATAGTCATTTTGTTCCATTCTCTTTTTTTGTCTGCTCCCTTTTTCCTGTTTAAAATACAGTGTGTTACAACTATAGTGAGGCAAATGATTCCTATCAAATCCATTGCTGTTAAAACTCCTTTCAATATAAGACAATCTCTGGCAAGTATAGGAATAGAATTTGGGGGAATAAACAGCGATGCCTGGATGATGTTAGATACTGGAGATTTTAAAGAGTTCCTATCTATGGTTCTTATTGCCACATAAATCCTGTGGCTGTCTTGTGTCTCTCCACCAGGTTGATATTCAGGTTCATTTATGAAGAGCTTTAAGTGAGAATGTAAATATCTCCTTGGTGCCAGCTTATTGAGGATTTAGCTTTGATATATTCACTAATATGGCATTGTTAAAGTCATCTTGAATATTCTGTAAACTTTTACTCATTCTTATTTCATAGCTGTTAGCTGAAATTAAAAAATATAAATGGGAAGGTTAGTCACTTTAAGTAAGTTTTCTAATTTATTATAAATGATTATTGAGAATAGCAACAAAAAATTAAAATACCTAGAAATAAATCTAACAAGAAATATGCACATGAACAAAACTTTAATACACTACATAAGAACTCATATTAAAACCTAAACAATAGGAAAGACATGGTTTTTTTGAATAGTAAAATTCAGCATAATAAAGATATTTCTTTATTGTATAAATTTTATGTGATTTTATTAATAATACCTCTAGTTTTGACTTAACAAGCTTATTGTAAAGTTTAAATGGAAAATCATCAAGATTGGCCATAAAAAGTCTAAAAAATAGCAACATAGAAGGACTAACCCTATCGGATATAAAAACACTGTTTTAATGACTAAAAAATTGCAGTACTGGCACATGAATAAACATGTCAAAAATAGGCCAAAATACATTCAGGAATTTAGCATATAATAGAAATAGAATTCAAATTAATGGGGTAAAATACAAATTTCTTGATAATGGTGTTGTGACAATTAGGTAAAAAGCTGGAAAAAATAAAATTCATACTACATATCTATTTTTTTAGGATAAACTTCAAAGTGATAAAAATGTTTATGTAAAAAATAAAAATATTAAGTATTTAGTAGGAGACAATGGATGAATTCCAGTATAATCTTAAAGTGGGAAAGGTTTTTCTAATCAAGATTCAAAATTCAGAAGCCATAAACGAAAAGATTGATGAATTTGAAAAATGTCTACCTGGGGAAAAAACCTCCAAAGCAAAATATAAACATAAATATTAAGTGGCAAAACTATTTGTAACTTAAATCAAAGGTAAAGTTTAGTTATGTTAATACCTGATGGCTTCTCTTATACTAACTCTCTAGCAGGTTATAGATATAAACTCTGAAGAAAGAAAAAAAAAAACATTGACGCACTGGACTCAAAGAAAAAACCATGCAGAAAACTGGAGGAGATATAACCCTTGAAAGAAGAGAACCAGACAGGGAATGATTTATATTTATTTAGCTATTCTTCTGAGTGCACTTACCACTCTGGTATACATAGCAATGATACAAAAAGCCACTATCTTATTAGTCTGAGAAGTCAGAGGACTAAGTGTGGGTTTCCCAGAATGGTTGAAAATCGAAGGAGCCAGAGAGGGACAGACCTAAGATATGTGTATTAACTTCTATTAAATCATTCAAAGACCTCTGAGTTATGCATGTTTGGGTGAAACATCAGGAGCTGAAGGACAAAACAACAGTTAGAAGGCTGAAAATTGAACAGTTTTATGCTAATTCCCACCACAGAGGAGAATAGAGTTAGGAGTATGAGTCTTGCTACGTTAGAGGAGCTTGACAAATACCTAGAGATGTCCCTTAAAACACTGAAAAAGTCGCATCTTAGAAAAAAAGATTGTGTCTCCAAATTAAGAGATATTCCCAAGGATTAAGAGCAAAACCAAAATAGACAAATCCTAGCCAAAAGTAAAATCAAGCCTCCTCAAATTCGAGGTGATCCAAGGTATCTACTCGAAACATTTCAAACTCTTTAGGGAAATATAACAGATTCCAGAGTGTGTAATTTGCTACCACATGTCCAATATATAATTTAAAAAATTGCTAGCCATGTAAAGAAACAGACAATGTGATACATGGTCAAGAAAATATCAGCAAATATAAAAGTCACAAATAACTGAGATTTGAAATTAATAGTCAAGGACTATAAAACAGCCATGATGGGTATGTTGTAGGTCTACAGGAAAAGTTGGATATAGTGAATGAAGAGATGGAAAATTTGAGGGGAGATGTGGAAACTTTTAAAAATAAGAAATGGAAATCCTAGAACTGGAAAAAACTAAATGAAAAAATTCATTTGAGAAGATTAAGATCAAATTGGACACAACAGAAACAGTAATCAGTAAACTTGAAAGCAGTTTCATGAAAATCATTCAAACTGAGGCACTCAGAAAAAAGTGATAGAAAAATTAAAAATAATCTCAGTGATCTTTGAGATCCACTGATATCCATTTAGTGGGCATGTATTATAATATAACATGCTATAATATAATATAATATAATATAATATGATATGATATGATATGATATGATATGATATGATATGATATGATATGGTATAGTATAGTATAGTATAGTATAGTATAGTATAGTATAGTATAGTATAGTATAGTATAGTATAGTATAGTATAGTATAGTATAGTATAGTATAGTATAGTATAGTATAGTATAGCATAGTATAATATAATATTTATTCAGGAAGGAAAGAATTTTTAAGGATAATATTTTGAATGTTGGTTCTATAGGAACATGATGAAGATGTCACAGGAAGCAGTGTGAAAGTCAAGCTGTTAGGCAGATAGGGAAGATAGGGCTGGGGAGGAGCTCTAAGAGTGGTGCTTTTCATGGTCAGGCTCCACTCTAAAAGCCCTGCACAGGTCCCTGGCATTAGAACCTGGCCTCTCTCTGCTCTCACCTACACTGGTCTCGACAGCCTTTTAATACATGTAGCTCCCACAGTCTGAACCATAAAAATGGCTTTTTGACCATTTTGTGCCTCTTTTCTTTACAGGATTATATGTTCTTGGAAAACAATGACCATCTTAAATTATATCTATATAGTGTTTGGCATTGTGCTGGGCACATAGTAGTTGGCTAGTAAATAATATATTCTCACTTTAATTTTTGGAAAAAGCATAAAGGAAATTAACTTTATGGCAGGGATACATATCATGCTTGGTACTCAATTTTAACAATTATTTACCCCAGACTTTTAATAAAAACCAAGTAACCCATTTCCATAATGCCTAGTCCATATACATGTGACCCTTAAATGATGCAGGGGTTGGGGGCACTGACCCCCGCACAGTCAAAAGCCACATATAACTGCTGACTCCTCTAAAACTTAACTATGGTATCCATAGTTTCAACAAACCATAGATCAAAAACAGTAACTGCAATGAGCAGTTGAGAAATCTCAATTAGAAAAGTGAAAATACTGTTTTTGATCCACGGTTGGTTAAATCCATAGGTGCAAAATTTGTGGATATGGAGGGTCAACTGTATTGAAAAAAATCTGTGCATAAGTGGACCCACACAGTTCAAATCTGTGTTGTTCAAAGGTCATCTGTATATTTCCACACATAATGATGACCTGGTAATGTTTTGTTTATTCCATGTCATTGGTCATCTTTTCTAGGATATTGTGTAAGGTGAAAAGCTGGTACCTGGATATATACTAATATGTTTATGCATATGTGAGATGTTTATTTTATTGCTAACAAGGTTTTTAAGAATATGTAGTCACATTTTAATAATTGTAAAGCCAGAGACATACACCCGTTGCTTCTCTGGCCATAGCAGTGAAGAAAACACCTTCCTAGACAACAATTTGTGAAAAAAAAGAGGTAATGAAAGCACGTTCTTGAGTTAAAAGGGTACCTTCTTGCTAGTTGATCTACTCATGGCTACTTGGTCTACTTGTGGCTAGTTGGCCAATTTTACCATTGCTGAGCGATCTCAGCAACTTAATACACATCCAACTATTCCTCCCACAGATCTTTTTTGGTCTGAAGTTTTTATAGTATAACAAGTTTGATCTGCTTCAATCATTTTGCTCATCAGTGAGGTCTCTCTAGTAGAGTAAAGGTCTCTCTATTCCCTTCTAATGCCCTTTATGACATCAATTCTATCGTGAAATCCCATTTGGTTCTATACAGTCTTTTCAAGCCATAAATAACCACTAATTCCACACATTGACTTTCTTTCTACTCTTTCTATACATAGTGGTATAGATGAAACTACTGGGGCTCTTGAAAAAGAATGGTTCCCAGTAGTAATGGGAGTCTGAGCTTCAGTTTGCCTCTTTTAGCACACTACTGTGCTTCTGAAGCAGTGGAGGAAAAGGGAAAATACTAGGTAGCAGGCACCACTCTTATCTTCAAATAGAGATGGGAAGGAGTGTTTGTGGCTTCTTACTCCAAATAAGAAGGTGGAGAAGTCTCTAACAATGCAAACCCAGGAGTCCAGGAAACTCACTGGGCATACTTTCTCTTCCCTTGCTGATTTCATATGTGTTTTCTCATTTCTTCTATACAATGCCTTACGAAGGAGGTAGTTTTAGTCCTGTTTTCCATATAAGAAAACTGAGGCGAATAGAATTTAAGCAACCTGCCAAAGATCACAAAGCTGAATTAAAGCCAGAGTAGGAATCATTTTTTTCCTGATATCTAAGTTACAGCTATCTCCACTCTACAAGGGCCATATTCCATCCCACAGTTTTAATTGTTTCACATCTCCAACCTTTTTTCTTTACTACATTTTTAGAATAACTGAGTTTATTTATTCAACAATTCACTCATCCATCCATTCATTCAATAACTCTTTCGAGGTCATATGCTGCGCCAGTAATCATGGACAAAGCAGTATACCTCATGGAATTTATAGTCATATTAATAGACATATATTTACAAATTGTGATTAACATAGGAAGGGAAAAAGGACAGGGTTCTATGAAAGAAGATAACACAGGTACATAATTTAGTATTATCAGGGAAGTTATGTTTAAAAGTTTCCTAAAATATGCCTACAAGTCAGCCCGGTAAAGAGTAGAGGTCAGAATATCACAGGCAGAGGAAAGAGGTTGTGTAAAAACTCTGAGGTGTGGAAGAGCTTTGCAAGTTAGAAAAACTTAATTAAAGCAAGGAGGAGAGCAGTTTGAGATGAGACAGGAGAGAAGTTCTTGCTGGCCATTGTAGTGGTTTCAGAGTTTAATCTTACAGACTGTGGGGAAGCAGGGCACTGACGTGATCACATTTGCTCTTTAACAGGTCATTCTGGCTGCTCTCAGTGGAGAATGAATTCAAGCCCAGTAAGCAATGAGGCCATTGAGACAGCCATTGCAACAGTTCAGATGAGAAAAGATGGCAGCTTGGGCTGGGTGACAGCAGTGGAGAGGAGGCAAGAAGCTGGCAGTTCGAGATGTATTTGGCGATAAAATCAGCAAAAGCTGATGGCAAATTTGAACAAGGAATGGTGAAGAGAAAAACCTGATGAACAACAACAAAAATAGCTCCCAAGTTTTAAAATGAGCAACTGGGAGGAGAAGTTGGCTAAAGTGAAGGAGACTAAAAATTTGTTACATGGTTTGTGATTCCCGTAAAACATCCAATTGAAAATGTCAAGGAGCCAGTTAGATATGGATTTTTAGCTCAAAAAGAGGTTTTAGTTGGATTTAATAATTTTGAAGTTATGAATTTGGAAGTTATAGTCATGTAAATATTAATAAAGCCATGTGATTGAGATTACCTAATAAGAATTTCAACTGTAATGATAAATTGCATTGATTGAGTGCCTGGCTCACTATGTGCAAGGCACTTTTCTAAGTACCTCATGTGTATTTAATTCTCCCAGCAATGCTATGAAGAGGGTACAATTATTACCCCTATTTTTATAGATGATACAGAAGCTAAGTTACTAACCCCAAATCATACAGCTAGTAGATGGAGGAGCTACGTTTCCAACCCAGGCAGTGTGGCTCCAAATAGTACAGTGATAAGGTTAGCTGAGCTCTGAAAAATGGCAACAATAGAAAAGGAGAAGCTAGAAAAAGAGCCTGATCAAATATTCCGGAGCATAAGAAGTAATCAGGAGAGTGTGGTATCATAGAAACCAGGAAATGACAAAGAAGAAATCAATATGCCGTATCAGATACTGCTAATGTAAAATGAGGACTGAAATATATCCTTTGGATTTAACAGCAGGGAGGTCATTGGTGACTGGGGCCAGGGCAATTCCAATGGAGTGATTTGGATGGAAGAGTGATCTGGATGGAAGTCCAATTGCAGTGAGCAGAGTAGTAAATTGGAGGTGAGAAAGTACAGTCAGCAGGTTTAGATATATTTCAAGGAACCAGGCAATAGGGACTGGAAAGGTAGATGGTAGCTGAAGGGGGACTAACAAGAAAATATATTAATATGGTAAGTAACAAATCATGCTTGAATGCTACTCAAAGAGATCAGTAGAACAGGAACATACAAGGCAGAGTTCTCAAGGCTCCTGGATGGGCAGGCTGGATGGCATCCACAGCAAACCCAGTGAAGACACTGGCCTTTGAGGAAGAGAGGAAAGGAGTAGATGGTGCCATGTCTGGAGATTTGCTGATGTGAAACTAGAGCAGTTCCCATTTTTCAGGGAAGTGTATGCTCAAGGTCATCACCTGAAAATGAGCTGTTAACATAAATGTTATGTATAGTAGACATGACTAGGGAAAGCTTTTTCGTTCTGTGCTATCAAGAGCCTATATGAAGTACACAGATAAAAGTACGATTGAGTCACTATGCACTAGGTGCTGATATTTTCACCCTTTAAACTCATGGGTTTAAAAAAGATACTTAGACCAGACGGTAGCCTGCAAGCTCCTTGAATGGAATCTTATCCTACCTGGTATCCCAAGTTCCTAGGACAAAGTCTGTCACCAAGTAGGCCTTTAAAATATTTGATGTATAAATGAAAGGGGAAATATCTATTTAGGAATTAAGTATTTTATCTAGATACAAAATCATTAGTAATAGCTGCCAAAATACATGAAAAGTATTCATGAAGATTCTGCAGTTCTGCAAATAAAAATGCTTAGAAATGTTCTTAAAAAAAAAAAAGAAAAATAATTTTAAAAGACTATAGCATAATTCTGTTTGTTATATTTTAACCACTGCTTTCCATCAGGAACTATAATGATGTTAAAAAGATGTGTGTGTCTTTTATTTGGCACTTTTATCTTGAAGGAAGACAGAACATTTTTAGGAAGGGCTCAATTGTCTGTAATATTCAAACTCATATTTTTTTTAGGAACTTATTTCCTGTGTAGATTATTTGGGCTATTTGAGTCCTTTCAATTGCTTGCTAACTGCTATTTGCCTCTTTCTGAAACCTCTGTACAGGAAATGCAGGAGCTGGAACTGAGAAAACTCAATAAATCTCTTTATCTATTAGTAATTCTAATGAAACAGTCACAAGAAGGAAGTAAAAATATATGACTAAAATGAAAGTAGGAGAAATCTGTGGGAATTACCTTTTTGTTGTCTACAACCATGAATCTTTGAGGATTGAAAAGGTAGTCAACAAATCATTCATTGACTTAAGTATAAAGAGTTGAAATTCCATCTCTGTCACTAGCACCTCTCTTCCTCTCTATTTAATACAGATGTACATACACACACGTGCACACAAACACACACTCATCGGTGATATATACATTAAATGATGTTATTCAGATAACAGTGCTAACGATTCTTATCGTTTACTATGTAACCTGGTGTATAGATAGCATGACTTCCTGAATAGAGTAGGCTAGGGTGCTTTTGCTGGGAGTGTGATTGACAAGCACTTTCAAGCTGTATATACCATTTACAGCAAAGGAGTAAAAACACCTCTAGTAAATGCCACCTTTTTTTATAATATCAGCACCTCTCTCTCTCTATATCTAAAAATTAGTGTCAACATTTGTCATCATAGTTGATTACTAATATTTAATTAAATCATTAAAACTAAGATTTGCTCTTCTTATTCTTCCCATTTTAGTGTATGCTGTTATGGTCATAACTATTTATGATATTATCAGGTATTTAAAAATCCAATGGCTCTGTACTTTCTCCATGTGGTTCTTTAACCTATGAAAAATTATTTTTTAAAGGTGAATGAGTTGTGCCTGCTTTTGTGCAAATAGAGCATTTAATAATCACCTTTAGAGCTCTCTTTCTTGTCATTGAAAATAATACTAGTTTTTCACAGAAACCAAGCACATTTTTTAGTTTGTTTATAGTCATAAATCCTTTTGAGATAAAAGCTATTCTTTCCCCAGGAAATACATATACAGAGATATATATTCACATAATTTTAAAGGGTTTACGAACATCCTGAAGCCTGATTTAAAAAAAAAAAAGAACTCCTGATGAAAAAAACCTTTATTAGTTGATAAAATAATGTGAAATCATTTCATTTCCTCAGAGGGTATATGGAAATATTGTTCTAGATTAGAAGGAGCTCACCAATTTGGAGTTTGACAGGTTTTGGTTCCATCCACTGCGCTTTGCTTCAGGAGGCATTCTAAAGGCATGGACAGTGCTAGACTTCTCTCCTTTTGTATTGAACCTCAGAGAGCAGCTCAGCTCCAAACCAAGTGCATGACTGAATGACAGGAAGGCCTAAATTCCAAGGCAGCAGGGAGATACAGCTTAGCCCAAGTATAGATCACATTCACTGTTCAAGTGCAGATGGCCACACTGGGCAAGCAGCTTGTCTTCTTACAGTCAGTTCAGTTCTCATACCACACATGCAGCCTCGTACTGTAGCTTTGTACCATCACTAAAGTAAGTGCACTAGAGTCTCCCCTGCAGAGGCAGGGCTGCTCCTTAACATGAGAAAAGTATGAGTATATTTAATTAAAATAAAAAGTGCTAAGCAACTTATGATCATAGTAGGTTTAGAAATTGTTTTTATGTACTGGAAAGAACATAAAAAGATAGAACTTATAATTAAAACACTAAATACCACGATTTGGTATTTAGTGTTTTAATTATAAGTTCTATCTTTGTTGACAAATGATTAAGGGAAATCTCTCTATGGCACGTTTACCACTGCCACCTCTTTTAATCACTGAATCAGAAAGAAATGAGAAAGAACACTGGCTTGAGTGTCAGGGAACTTGGTTTTAAGGTCTGGCTCTGCCAGTTAGTAGCTGTGAAATAAATAATCGATATGAGCCTCAGTTTTTTCATCTGTAAAATGATAACCTCTCACAGGGTTGTTGTGATGATTTTTTGAAAGTGTGTATGAGAAAGTACATTTTAAATTATAAAAGATTCTACATGTATAAATTTTATTATTGTTTATTAATTTTATTTAGTAGATAAATACTCTTTCCAATATAAAAATAAGTAGTAGACAATACATGTGCGGTAAGTATTGGGGGGAAAACATCTAAATTTCCACTTTGTGCCTAAACAATCTTTTTTATTATCTTTTTCATTAGAGTATAAATTTAGACATCAAATAAATAAAATGGTTCCAGGGAATAAATATAAAAGATTATTGGTTATTCAAATGATCTTTCCTAAGTTAGCTATATTTGTTCTCCTGTAGACCAGGAACATTCTGCAAAGTGCATTTTTGGACCAAATACAAAAAAATGAAAGGTGTGGCCATGGATGAGCAATCATGAGAAGTTCAGTTGGATCCATCCCAAACAAAACAAGAGGACTTCTCTGGTATCCCTCTAAGGTAGACCTGAACTAAAATCCCTTAAATGAACTTCTGTTTCGCAAATGTCATACAGGCTTGCCATGGCAAAGATACTAATGGGTTGCCAAACCTAAGACTCTTGAAAAAAATTATCTTTGAAACAAGAGGGAAGGAATATGATTTTATTAGTAAATCAAACACTTGGGGTTGCTAACATAGACTTTGAGGTCCATTATCATTCTGAGAATTTAGCTTAGGAAAAAGTAGAGCAGGAAAGATAAAACGACAAAGGTTAAAAGTCAAAAAAGTTAGCCAGAAAGAGCCCAGGTGCTCCTGTTTGCCCAGCTTGCGATGTATGGTGAGAAGGCTCTGAACTGTGTGCAAAAGGAGTACTTTGAAGGGGGATTTTGTTTTGTTTTACTTTATTTTTCCAGTGGTGGGAAAATCTCTATCTTGATTCCACTAGGCTTGCTGGCTTGACCTTCTTGTGATCAAACCGCGTATGTAAAAGGCACTTGGCTAAAGAATAGTCTAGGGTCATCTCATGAATTACAAGTTCAGTTTCCAATTTTCTCTTCACAGTTGGGTTCAAGAATTAAAAATGGATTTACTGTCTTTGCATCCCCCTTCTTGGGTTTTCATTTGCTATTTTAATTGTTCATTCTGATTATTTCTGTGAATAGTAAAGCTGATAAGCCTTAGCAGAATATGGGTATGTCACAGGAATTTAGAAACTCTTTCTGCATGACCTCACTATGTGAGTGTGGCCAATGTCACTGGACAAGTGGAAGCCAAGACCTAGGTGTCAAGCAACTTTCTCCCACTATTTTGCTCACGCACAGTCCCTCTGAGGAGCCTCATGGAGACTCTTTTCTCAAGTTCACATCTGCTTTCCTGGTGCAGTGAGACCTATAGCTACTTAGCGTATCAGTGATTCTGTGAGAAATTGAGAATCTCATAAGATTGGATGAGAAAAATAATTGAATTGAAAGAATTTAAAAGATAAGCATAATATTGATACTGCAGCATCACGACAGCTCTTGAGAACATGAAAAATGACATAACATTCCACATTACCTGCTCCATCATCAAAAAGTTTCAGCGTAACAAGGTGTTCTGTCTCTGGCTCAATTGTAGCAGTTACATTTGCATAAATCATCATGGGATGGGGAAAGTGGGCTGGCTCCTTCTACAAAGGCTTCCATGATAGCAGGAGGCATGGCTGAGTGGGAGGCGTGAGAAGTCACTGTCATTTTCAAGGCTTGAAGAGAATGGTGGGTATCATTCAGTGTGTAAGTCCAGAGCCCGGACTGCAAAACAAAGGCTTTTTATTTTGTCGAATGTGAAGAAAAAAAATCAACCCTTAATTTTAAAAGCATAAATCTAAGCTCCTTGGGTTTTGTTCTTGTTTCGTTGATGTTGCATTTTCTAAATTACTACAAAAGAGTGTCAGGAATAGTAATATTGGCTAAGTGATAACTAAATTCAATATTTACATGGCTCTCAGAACATAACCCATTTATAGTGTTAGGTACCTCTTTAGGGAATTACACCCTGAATTTATTTGTGGAGAAGGGCACATCTTGATTCACATTTTAGAAGATATAGATAACAGTGTTTCAAAGCTTCAGGGTACTTTGCAACTATTAATCAGAGCCCCTTCGACCAAAGGGAGGTTCAATATTTTTATTCCTTTTATATAACAAAGAAACTTACAGCAAATTTCAGTGACCAATTATGATTTATGTGGATAACCTGGACTAAAAGTCAACAGTATCTTTCCTTCCCTCCACTCCCCACTCACCACCTCCAATGCCCAGAAATATCAAGCAACAAAACCCATATACACTACTAGGGACCAAGAAAAGGAACACTATTTTTAATAGGTCAGGATTTTACAATGTCTACGTTGAATAATTTCTAGAAATATTGCTAAATACCATTCTCTTTTGCCTAGGCTGCCTGGGGGAAAACC
>NW_011888803.1:8871054-8896482 GCF_000151845.1 Pteropus vampyrus | reverse complement strand
ATCAGTGATTCTGTGAGAAATTGAGAATCTCATAAGATTGGATGAGAAAAATAATTGAATTGAAAGAATTTAAAAGATAAGCATAATATTGATACTGCAGCATCACGACAGCTCTTGAGAACATGAAAAATGACATAACATTCCACATTACCTGCTCCATCATCAAAAAGTTTCAGCGTAACAAGGTGTTCTGTCTCTGGCTCGATTGTAGCAGTTACATTTGCATAAATCATCATGGGATGGGGAAAGTGGGCTGGCTCCTTCTACAAAGGCTTCCATGATAGCAGGAGGCATGGCTGAGTGGGAGGCGTGAGAAGTCACTGTCATTTTCAAGGCTTGAAGAGAATGGTGGGTATCATTCAGTGTGTAAGTCCAGAGCCCGGACTGCAAAACAAAGGCTTTTTATTTTGTCGAATGTGAAGAAAAAAAATCAACCCTTAATTTTAAAAGCATAAATCTAAGCTCCTTGGGTTTTGTTCTTGTTTCGTTGATGTTGCATTTTCTAAATTACTACAAAAGAGTGTCAGGAATAGTAATATTGGCTAAGTGATAACTAAATTCAATATTTACATGGCTCTCAGAACATAACCCATTTATAGTGTTAGGTACCTCTTTAGGGAATTACACCCTGAATTTATTTGTGGAGAAGGGCACATCTTGATTCACATTTTAGAAGATATAGATAACAGTGTTTCAAAGCTTCAGGGTACTTTGCAACTATTAATCAGAGCCCCTTCGACCAAAGGGAGGTTCAATATTTTTATTCCTTTTATATAACAAAGAAACTTACAGCAAATTTCAGTGACCAATTATGATTTATGTGGATAACCTGGACTAAAAGTCAACAGTATCTTTCCTTCCCTCCACTCCCCACTCACCACCTCCAATGCCCAGAAATATCAAGCAACAAAACCCATATACACTACTAGGGACCAAGAAAAGGAACACTATTTTTAATAGGTCAGGATTTTACAATGTCTACGTTGAATAATTTCTAGAAATATTGCTAAATACCATTCTCTTTTGCCTAGGCTGCCTGGGGGAAAACCGGCAAAAGAATGTCTGAAAGAAAAACGTTTGAACTACAATGTAGCAGAAATTCATTCTTTTGATTAAACTGTACATAAATACTCCTTTTTTCTTCATTCCTGCGGCTGTTCCTTCTAGAATCCTGAAAGAGGAGGAACACAATCGAGCAGGAGGAAGAAGAAAGAAAACAATAAGTTACTGTGTGACTCAGTATGGAAAGTTAAGGTGCCACCACAACTTACCCAGCCTTCTTCACTGGGATTCATATGTTTTACCATTTTCCAGTGAAGTCACAATGTAAGCATCAAAATCATTGATTGATTGATTGTAATGATAACATTAATAACAGATACATGGCTGGAACTGCCGCATCAAAAACTTCTCCATGAGTGTAGTAAGTCTTTCAATAGAGGGCACCTAATTTAGACTAAGAGGTTGGGCAAGGGCAGCAAGAATTGGATAAAATGTCCTTGGTTCTTATGCACAGGTATGAAAAGAACGTGATGAGTTTGGAGAAAAGTTAAGTAGGAGCAGAAGCCAGGGTATTTGGGACAAGGGTTAAGAGATAAGCTTGAGCAGAAGCCAGAGATAAGCTTGGACTTGGTATATAAGGGTAATCACATAAATCTTATCCTGAGACCACCAAAGGGTTTCAAATAGGAGACAGATTTGATCCAATTTGTGCTTCAAAAGGATCACCTGATAACGGTGATGAATGGATTGGAGGGATGCTAGCTCAGAGGCAGGGAGGCTGAGCAAAGGCTGTTTACAGTAATCAGAAGGGAAGGAGGGCCTCCAGTGTCAAGGAGGGACTGCATTCAGGCAGTGAAAAAGTGGATCTGATCAATTCATCACCCTGCCTAGAACATTTTCTGGTTCCCTTTAGTATTCAAAATCCTGCTTCCTTTACTGCTATACAGAGCTCTTGCTAAACAGGCTTTGGCTCCTGTTTATCTGTCTAGCCTCAGCATGCCCTCCACTTTTCTTCTACTAAATCTCCACATTACATGCTACTTGGTTGTTCATCCACAGCAAAAACTACTTGTAATTTTATGAAGAGCCATATTCTTTTTCTCTGAATCTTTCTGTGTGCTGTTCACTCTGCCCAGAATGTCAAGTGTATAGATAAGTATTCTATGTGGATTTTGTAAAGAAAAGTAAGCAAAAAGATTATTTTTACTACATAAATATTAATTTCTACCGTTGAAGTGAGAAGGCTTTGGTATCCATTATTTAAAGTTTTGAACATACCTTAGTTGTTCCCCTTAAATTTTTAACATTCACAAAATGCTCTCATAAATTTAAAGTAAAATTTTGATATATTAGAATGGGATTTCCTTTATACAATGCATTTAATTATGTGATTCAACTAAAAGTCATGACTATATGTTGTCACGACACCTACCTTAGCAGTTCCTGGAATCCAGAGACGAGCAGTCTACAAAGCTTGATTGATGATAAAATTATCTGTGGGATATTTCCTTCCATCAGGATCAAATAATACAATCTCAGGGAGACCACTGGTCCGCCATATGACTAGAAAGGTAGTGTCATTGCCTACATTGTTATGCACAGTCACAGTGCTTTTCAATTGATGGTGAGGTTTAACATTCTCACCTGTACTTTCAAGCTATTCAAGAGAATACATAGGTGAAATTTTCTAGTGTATGCAGAATCATTCCATTTTTTTTCTTAACTTTTGTGACAAAAATGAATTGGAAAAAATAAAAATCATTTAATTCTTATATGTACTATATTTACATAAATCATTTTTCATATAAAAATACTTTGCCAAAGCAAAATATAGTATATTATATAAATACAGTAGATATAAAATATTTTGTTATAGCTAATACAAATGTCAATTTAACAGCATTTAATTATCATGTATTCACAATGGATACAAGTCTGTAAATAACTTTGAAAAATTATATTTATTAAATAAATACATTAGTAATGCATTGTAAAATTGCTCAGACTTGGAATGCATATAAAATTTTATTGGTGGGTGACAGCAAAGACATTGTGGATTATTTGCTAAAATCAGTTTAATGACTGCTGACTACTATGCCACATTCTGTGCTGGACCCTGAGCTGTTGTAGAGGATCAGATTTAGAATAGTCCACAGTTTAGTGGGGTTTAAGACATAAAAACAAGTGGGGAGAGGTGGCCACATTTGCGAACATAAGGCCAATTTGAGCCATATGAATAATATTTTGTTGTTTTTCTTTTACTATTTAAAACATATGTTTTATTTCATATTATTAGAGAAGAAATCACAGAGTAAAAAGATTATTCAGAAATGCCGATTGTAATCTACTCTACAATATATATCGTCATTTGTAATTCATATTTTTTCATTTCTAATGATGGATTCTGGTTATTGCTTTTACTGTGTACATATAATCTTTGTGTTAAATATGTCCTAAGAATTGTTTACTGGCTTCACTGTTCACATGAAGCCATTAACTTGGCAGGTTCACTTACCATCTGTGAGGAGACAGCAGAGAAATTTTTGTTCAGTTACTTTAAAAATATCTTTAAAGTACTCAGAAAGAAGAAAAATGTGGCCCTTTTGAAAACTGGCTTGATTAGAGGAAGTTTTGTGAGCAAAATCAAGTAAATTGTGGCAAAGAGCTGTTTAAGAATTTTTAGAATTTAATGAAATCGTTGATTCTTTTTATATGAGACAGGAGCTTCAGAGAAGTTTTTGAAGAGGCAAAAGTAAAATGGATTCTGATTGATGGAAAGTTATTATGAAACTAAAACTAAATACACTGTTTCTTATTTTCTGGGCCTTACCCCCACAGCACTCCCACCCCACCCCCATTTTGAGCCAGGAGGAAGGAACAAGCTCTGTTTATAGATTTTGAAAAGTTGAGTAGCAATTACAGAAAATGGCTCTTAGGGCTGAGAATTACAAATATGTAAAAATAAAGCCTGGCTCTGGTGATGCCATAAAGCATGTAGGCAGTTTACTTAATTCATCTATATCTCTTTCTCCCTCACCTCAATCTCAACTGTAAGTATAACACTGAGGAAATTCTGACTTGCAAATGTTATTGAAAAATATCTCCAGTTCCAGAGGAGATTCTACTGAAAACATCAGTTATGCTATTGGAGTTTGATTTATCTGGAATAAAGAACTTTAAACTTCCTGAAATACATAATCAGGATGTTAGCTAATAAAATGTATCGAATAAAACAAAAAATAAAAGTTAATCTTTTTCCAACAACGTTTCTTTGCATAAGAGGGTTAGTTTGGAGGAAGTAGGAGCTGTGCTTCACTTGCTTTGCATGGCACTCTGTACAACTGCCTGGTGAGCAGCACAAAGGGAGTGGTTTTGTTTGTTCTCTTCATGACTGTAAGGTTAGGATCTAGAACTGTACTTCATAGGTGGTAAAAACTTAATAAATATTTATTGACTAATCTTTTAATGAAAATAATTCTTAGATAATCTAGGTTAATTACTATCTACATTGCTACATATTTACATTTACATTCTGAAAATATTGTTTTAAAAAATAATTCAATAAAACCTATCAATTTTCAATTCCGCATACCCATTTTTATTGAATATAAAGACTATGAGACAAAATTATTCTGTGCTTCATTTAGAACAAAAAAGGGTATGTATCTTACAATATTGTATGTGCTCTTATAAGTTATTGCATTTAATCCTAAACATATTTTTTAGCTTCCCAATTATACATGATCAGGTTGGTTTAACAAAGAAATTATAATAATATTATTTTCATTGGATATATATAATTGGCACCAAGTAAAATGTAAAAAAAAAAAAAAGTCATCAAAATTTAGGAAAATTTTAGCAATGATTTTGTTTTTTTCCTTATGAAAACATTTTCTATTTCCATTCAGCCATGTAATCTCTTGACATAACCTAGGTTTCATGGTTATGCTTTGAATATTCAAGTTTAAAGCAAATGCTCTAAAATATACATTTTTAGAAATTTATTTACCTGTAGTATGTGATAATTCCTTCAGGTTTTCGACTGCAGATGAACCCAAGGCAATGGTATGAATGGTTGAACCACTGCTGAGCACAGTGGTTAAGCAATTGCCAATGTGCTAATCATTTCCACTGATCGCTAATATCATCACAGAGCCATAGGCTTTTCCATTCAGTTTTTCGACCACCTGAACATAGAGTATCAGTTGTTTAGAAGGAAATGTAATTCAAATTGTCTTACTGAGCAGAAAAATTCATTCTCTTTCCAAATTACTCACCAGTTAGGCATATGCCTCTTTGAGGTACTCTATGGCTCCCTGTACTTCGTGCTCTTTCTCATTCAGTCTGCAGCTCACCCCATCACAGCACTTGTCATCCTACATACTACTGCTGATTTGCTTGTGGACAGGGACTCTTTCTGATCCAATTGCCAGGATATGCTCTTAGTTTAGAATACTGGCCATCGTGGAGAATATGAGGGAACAATATTGTCTGAGACCTGGCTTCTGAGATCCAGCAATGAACAACAAGGGGTCCTAGAACAGTAGTTCTCAACTGTGAATATACATAAGAATCAGACGGGGAGCTTTAAAAATGTTATGACCAGGCCACATCCCAGATCAACACTCTCTGGGGTTGAGACCCAGGCACTAGGATTTTTAAATTCCCAAGTGATTCCAATGGGTAGCTCAGGTTGGGAAATACTTATCTCTAGGCAGCAACAATTTTAATTGATGCGTTTTGCTTGCTACCAGATGTTTGACTCATGACTGCATCCCAAATGAACTCTATCATTCCTGAAACATACCTCTGGCCTTAATTGAGTCTCATACGTGTGAGGCCTAGTATGAGTGTAGGCAGGAGACAGATATGCTGATTTTGACTAGAAAATCGAAGAGTAACCATAGCCACAGCTGGGAATTGACAAGGTCAGAGTCAGAAGGTGTCCAGATGATGATGAAGTTCCCCAGCTTAGGCCACTGTTTTCATTCATTTACTCATTCCTTCAACAAGCAATTATTAAGCAACTATTACATGTCAGGTACTTGGTTAGGCACATGCGATACAATAGTAAACAAAACATGGTTCCTTACCTTAAAGATAATCCATCATTACTCTCCTGTAGTTGAGGCTGTTATAAGCACACTATAACAGATTGCCCCTAATCGGGAGCAACTCAGATAAAAAATGAGAGAAAGAAAAGTGATGGTGATCTGAGACTTGGGTTGCTCTACTGTACCTCAAATCCTTTCTTAAGCCCTGAGCAGATGCTAGTTTCTGCTTCAGCTGACACAGTGGCAGGCAGATATGAAACTAGTAACTTTTAGGCATCATCATTGTTAAGTTGATGTAGCTGGGCTCTGACCTCTCCTTGCTGTCGAAACTAGCAATGCCCACAAAGGTATGAATTTCAGCAATCTGCATCAAGTAAAATTCTGCTGCTTGTTACAGTCAAAGAAGTCTGTCCGCCTATGTCCCAAAAAGGGAAAAAGAAAGGTAACAACATTTGGTTAGTAGACAGAAGTATGACTAAGTAACCTAATAAGCAAATATCTCTGCCAATTCTTTAGAGATGTTGAATTGTAATTTTTTGAGTTGTAGAGAATGATACAATGAAAGAATATTGCTCAATTAACTGTAAGCTCAAAAATGAATGATTTTCTGGGAGGAAAAAATGGTTTGGAATTCTGTTCCCAATAAGTTGTTCATAATTACCACTCTCTGAAAATACATATCCCCACTATTTCTCTTCAACTCGAAATTCAAATATCTGTAGAATATCTGTACTTGAGATTATATTTGTAGCTGCTTCTTTTAAAATTTAGTCTGGGTAGAGAAAACTGCAAAAAACCTTATGGTAGAGAGTAGCAGTCAGAAGTATCTATCTTGGCACTATCCTCTGTTATAATGATCATCTTAGGCTGGGCACTTTATCTGTAAGTGGGGCCATAATATCATTTTTACTTATTAAAGTAGAATTGCTGTGAGGATCAATTGAGATATGTGTATGACAGTACAGTTAGACCTTGAAGTATTAACCACATATAAAGTAATATGAGTGACCAAGTTTGGGCAAGTGATGCTACTGATTAATTCACTAGGGTTGCTTGTTTTGAAGGCAGCGGACAACAAGCTGAGCTACCACCAGTTCAGTGATATCTGTAGTCTCTATCTACAACCCAGATATCTCCCTTAATATTTTGTATTTTGCACTGCTTAGGGAGTATCACCAGTTTAATGTCCCACAGGTATCCTAAACTCTCTACGCTTTGAATTCATTGCCTTCTTTCCCAAATATTATTTCTCTTACATATTTGAGAAGTAAGTTGAAAGAGTGGATAAAACAAGGACTTTCAGTCTTGCCTTCAAATTTTGCTAATTATGTAAACCAGAGAGAAACTAGTTATCTTTTTTAGCTTCAGTTTTCTATCTACAAATTGGAAACATAGTAAGCACTTAGTAAGTAGTTGCTGTCAACCGTCATCAAGTCATCATTCTCAATCATGGACTTTATTCCCAACTAGTTAAGCCAGAAATCTGGAACTCTTTCATTACTCCTCTGTTACCAGCCTCCATATTCCTGAACAGGTCCTAGCAATTCAATGTCTTCAATTTCTCTCAAATTCATACCATCTCTCCATTTTATCTATCACTTCCTTATAGCCACCCAATGTTAGTTAGAACCATGCCAGTTGATGCACTTTCCCTAAACAAATCCTTCTAATTTTGCCTCTCAGTCACTGCACATACTCTTCCCTACTCTGGAATATCTTCCCTTTACTTCCCTCATTTCACCCAACCTAGCAAGTATGTTCTTATCCTTCAATATTCAAGTCCAAGTTCACCCTTTCTTCTACAGCACTAGATGCGGCCCCACACCTCTGTTGGACTTCAATACTGTATTGTATTTATTTGCACGTGAGTGTTATGTCTCCTTTATTAGACTGTGAGCATTTCAAAGCAGAGACCCTATTCTGTCATTTCTGTATCCCCTAAGCTAGCACAGTATGGGTACCTGATAAATAAATGAATTGCCATGATGGCTCAATGACGTATTGTCAGGAAAAGGGAGGGAAGTTTACTTTGCCATGAGTTTGTGACTTTAGGCTTATTTCTCTTCTGCTTCTTTCAGGTCTTCACTCAAGTACAACTATCTTTCCCTTTCACTCAATCTGTTCTTGCTCAATAGAGGCAGATAGCTAACATAAATTACCCTGAGACCATATTTGAGAAGATTATACCATAGTTAACTGCAGGTAGGCAAGATTACAAAATTACCCAAAAGCTAAATGTATTTTAATATTTTAGAGATAAACTAAAAATAACAAAATTTCCAAGACTACTGATCCAAAGAATGCAAAGGAATAAACTGTCTCTTATGACAAATACTATAATAAAATAGCTACCACTTATGAACCCGAAACTTGATATTCATTATCTCATTTTTTCCCTTCAACAACCTTATGAAATACATAGTGGTATACTAGTAAATGTTTAAAAACTGGCTTCTGGGGCGTGTGTGTGTGTGTGTGTGTGTGTGTGTGTGTGTGTGAGAGAGAGAGAGAGAGAGAGAGAGAGAGATTGAGAGAAATACTTTGATTTGTTGCAGTTAACAATTTCTGTGGCATAAATACTCCCACTGAGTCAGGTTTCAAACTGTCAATGTGATGTCATTAAATTCAGTTGGAGAGAGATGCAGACCCATACAGACACAATAGACCAGGAATAACCTCAAGAGCATAAATCAGGGACCAGCAGACATTTTCAGTAAAGGGCTAGATAGTAAATATCTTAGGTTTGGTGTGCAATATGTTCTATGTTGCAACAACTAACTCTGCTATACTAGTACTAAAGTGGCCATAAATAATATGTAATAATATGAGCATCTAATAAAACTTTATTATGGACATTGAAATTTGAATTTTATATAATTTTCAAGTGTAATTAAGTATTATTTTATTTTTTTCTAAACCATTTAAAAAGTAAACCCATCCTTAGCTTGTAAGCTATGCCAAAACAGGTAGGGGGCCAAACTTGGCCCATGGCTGTAATTTATTGATTCCAGGCATAGATAATAAAAAATAGTAGAAAAATAATTAGGAAATAATTTTTGAAGATTTTTACATTTGTTTTAATATATTTTATTTAGTTATAAGTCTATATGGTATAATGACCATGTTTAACAAGTGGCTTGCAAATTTCCTAAAAATTTAACAGTTGACTCTCACGAGCCAGTATGATCTGGTTCTGTCACAACACTGAAAGTAGGTATTATTTTCTCTATTTTACAGATGAGAAAACTAAGTTTCAGAGAGGTTATTTTGCTCTTGATTATACAAGACAGTAAGTGAATGAGCCAGAATGTAAAGCATATCTGTCTGAGCTCATAGACTAAGCCTTTAACCATTATCTGAGAGTTCTGGAGTTTTTGAGAGTGGGTTTCTGGAAAGCTGCTAGATTACTAAATGACTGAGATATGATTTTCTGCCTGCAATAATATGGAAAATATACACATACTGGATATGCACACTTGCTGCAAATTCATAGTTTCTTACTTTGACCAGAGATCTTTACCAGTCAGTAGAATGTGGCCAGGTAGAAGCCTTTTGTTACATGTTTGAATTTTGTAAAAAAATCTTGTTTGTTAGAAAACGTTGCGATTGGTAACAAAAGAGAAGGTTAGAAATTATCTGTAGGTTTCGTTTATCTGCATTATCTCAATTTCTGAGGCATACTCTGAATTTCTTCCTTCTATCCTCAAGAAAAAACGATGTCCATGGCTATTCCAAACCTTTGGCCTCCCCTTCCTTTGCTCTTACCCTCTGAAAATAAAAAGAATTGAAAACTTATAGAAAAAAATGATGAGTATTTTACAATCATTTTGATTCAAAATGTTACCTCTGCCATCTTGCTGGGCACATTCAGCACTAAACAGACCACTTTCTTGTCAGCCTGTATAAGGGAGAATGTGGGAGGAGGTGGAAGGTCAGTCCCATTCATGGGAAAGCTGTTATTGAAGTCAGCAGAGTCTGAGATCACATTCCATATACTTCTGAGGCTGCACATTTGGTTCTGTAGGTTTGGAGTTTCTTGGTTATCGGTGCTTGCATTACAGAATTCAACCACCTAGAAAAAGAACAAAGCCTACCTGATAATAAAGGCTCTCCCTTCATACTAGACATATTTCTCATTCTCAAGCAACTAAAGGTAAAAGAAAAAGTGAGCTGAAACATGGGAAAGCAGTGCCACAACAATGTCTTTCTTTACTTCAAGAATGACATCAAATTTACACCTAATCTTTGGCACTCTTTACTTCAACACTGGCACCTTATGGTAATGAGATTAAGCTCTATTAAAGCTTATTTTCACTTGGATAACAGAGAGCAGACTCTATATAATCTTAGTCTTAAAAACAAACATAGAAACAAACACAAAAAAGACCCACAAAACGATCTTCAACTTTCCTTAGCATGATATTTTGTTAAAGAAAATACCCCAAGAGATGTTATTTTGGTCAGCCTATTTCTTGAAATCATATTTAATGACCACTGCACCTTTATTAATCAGTCAACATATATTGATCTAGTTCAAATATTGATCTCTCTAAGAACAGGATAAGGAGAAAACCAACTTAAATCTACTTCCTGATCTTTCTCTCCATTTGGAAATGTAGATATAATTGATTTAATAAAACTAAACCTATGTCAACATCCCTTTTAAAGGTATACTTTGCATTGTGAAGTAATGTGCTACTATTTCCAGTGGCTATGTTCCTACAAAACATATATATAGAGAGGGAGATGCTTCCTGCTAATGGAAACATGGGTTCTTAGAGCTAGAAGAGTCCCTTAGTCTCATCTCTAATTTCATAGAAGAGGAAGCCAAAGCTTCAAAAGGTTAATAATTGATTAAGGGCAGTTAATAATTGCTTAGTAGGATGGGAACGCAGGAGTAGAACCTGTTTTTTTTTTTGTTTTTGTTCTTTGTTTTTAATTCCTTTCTCAATGTTTCATGACTGTGGTTGAGGAATTGTAAAGCTTAACTGACTGGATTTAATGAGCAGGTCTTTCAAAGGGTCACAAAGACAGCACCTATTACAAACAATGTGAATGAAATACATGGAATTAGATTGACTTCAGACATTAAAGCTATAAATTTAAAACATAATGAATCAGGCCTAGATATATGAAAAATTGCTTCAAAGTTACAAAATGACTCCTACCCTTGACTAAAACTAGACTGAAGAAAAAAGTTATCTAAAGAAAGAATGTGTCAATCCAAGAGCCATTGGTCAACTCTGGAAGCAGAAAACTTCACAGAGGCATGTGCTCACAGTACTCCAAGCTCTGTGGAGAAGAGGTGGCTCACAGACTGGGCCTTTAGGTTTTTGTAGAGATAGATACATATATCTAGTCATGAAGGCTTATGCCGCTAAACCTCTGCATCACCTAAAAGTCCCGTCTTTCTGATCCCATGCTCTCAGAGCAGGCTTCTGGTGACAATTTGGCTGTTCTTCAGAGAAAAAATGAACTGGCCTGAGGAGGCAAGTATTGGATGCTTATGACACAGTATTCTTTTTGTTCTGTATTTATAGACTAGTCTCTTGTTAATTAGTGTGGATGCTAACAAGGTTGAGTTTCTAAACCAGCAAAGCTAAGGGTTACTTGACTTCCCTTGGTAGCACCTGACTTTTCAAGTTCTAGACTATGCAAACAAGAGAAAAAGAATTAGAAAGTGAAATTAAAATAAGAATGGATTACTATCTCAAATGAGAGAAACATCATTATGTGCTCTATCACTCTCATTAACCCAGTATATTTTCTTATGAAAGGATACAAGAACACAACAATTTATTTTGAGATCTATAGGGCTCCCCTTGTTAAATAATCCCTGGAAAGCAAATAATCCCTTTTCTAAAAGAATCTATTTTAAGTGATCATCTTCGGGTCCTCAGTTTTCTTTTTTTTTAATCTGTAAAATAAAAACTAGATGAACTCCAACGTCCCCCAAACTCTAAAACATAACGAATCTTATCTTTCTGTTTAAATACTTAAAACATATCAGTCTATCTTGGGAAGAGATGAAATCTTGTAGTAGTTTATCATTCCAAGGCAATACTTACAGAAGATAAACTTTGCATGAACGTTATTGATGCAATTGCATTTTGGATGCTATTATATATAAATATGCATCCTTGGAAAAGCTTACTAATAAATACAATTTTCTTGGAGGCAAAGGCTTTTTTTTACACACAAACATGCTTGTGATATCAGATGAACACCTAAAAATAGAAAGAAAAATTGAGTCTATTTTAGATATACTTGTGTTTTTTTTCTTCACTAGCTCATATAATAATTAGTTGCAAAGATCGTAGCTTGCTAGACACACATAAAACATTTTTTAAAGAACTCTGTTAAGATTGTTCATCAATTTAGAAATGTACTCCACTTTATTTTAAAGAATTTGACCTTGATGAGGAGTTCTGTATTGCCAAGGGCTTTAACAACTAAACAGAGTTGAAGTAAAAGTTACCAAGAAATCAACATGAACTTTTGGAGGTCCAAGGAAGAGCATGACTGGCAGTATCCTGAATCTCTGAGCACATTGCCCTTGAACATTAGAGGAAGTAGAGAATGAATATGTAATGGTGTTATTTAAAATAATTCCTTTCTAAATAAATAATCTCAAATGCTGTCAACGGGAGTGAAAAACAATATAACCTTTAGGAAAGGAATCAGTCAATAGCTACCAAAATTACAGCTGAGGGTACCCTTTGACCCAGTAATTCTTGGAAGCTATTCAGTAGATTTACAGATCTGCCTGTATACATGAGAAATGACTAGACAGATAGACAGAGAGACAGCCTTCTATTTAGCTTCATATAGGCCTATAATTTCAGGATTTGGAGAAAAGGAAAGAATCACATTTAAGTATAATGTAGTGAATGTTTATGTCCCCCCTAAATGCCTATGTTGAAATCTTAATTCCCAAAATGATGGTATTAGGAGTTGGGGCCTTTGGGAGGTGATTAGATCATGAGAGTGGAGCCCTCATAATGTGATTAGTGACCTTATAAAAGAGACCCCAGAGATCTCCTTTCTTCTTTCTGTCAGGTGAGGACACAGTGAAAAGATGACTGTTTATGTACCAGGAGGTGGGCCCTTGCCAGACACTGAATCTAACAGTGCCTTCATCTTGGACTTCCAGCCTCCAGCACTGAGAAATTTCTGCTGTTTATAAGCAACCCAGTCTATGGTATTCTGTTAGAGCAGCTCAAATGGACTAAGACACCAAATAAGCAAAGAAACCTTTCCTATTCCTCAGTCTGTGTTATCCAAGCATGCCTGCTTTTTTCTTGTAAGTAATTCACTAATTCAGCCTTACAAGAAATGTTAAAGGGATTTCTTTAAGCTGAAAATAAATGGCACTAATTAATAAAAAGAAAATATACAAAAGTAAAAATATCACTGGTGAAAGTGCATGTATAGTTGATTAATCACTTATAAAGCTATTGTGCAGTTAAAAGGAAAAAATAGTAAAAATAAAACTACAATAATTAAGGGATACATAAAATAAAAAGTTGTAAAATGTGACATCGAAAACATAAAACATGGTGAAGGGTGTAAAAATGTAGTTTTAGAATGCATTCAAACTTAACTTACTATCGATTTAAAATAGACTGTTTTATAGATATATGCTGTTCTATGAGGGCCTAATGGTAACCACACACAAACACCAAAAACCTATAGTAGATACACAAAAGATAATGAGAAAGGAATGTAAGTATAATACCAAATAAAGTCATCAAAACACAGAGAAGCGAACATAAGAAGAAAAAATGAACAGAGAAACTACAAAACAGCCAGTAAAAAAATTAACAAAGTGGCAGTAAGTACATATCAATCAATAATTATTTAAATGTAAATAGACTAAATTCTCCAGTCAAAAGACATTGGGTGGATGAATGTATAAATAAACAAGACCTACTTATATGCTGCCTATAAGAAACTCACTTGAGATATAAGGAGACACACAGACTGAAAATGAAGGGATGGCAAAAGATGTTTCATGCAAATGGAAACCGAAAGAAAGCTGAGGTAGCTATACTTGTACATGACAAAAAGACTGTAAAACAAAGATTGTAATAAAAGACAAAGAAGGGCATTACATAATGATAAAGAGGTCAATCCAGCAAGAAGATGCAACATTTGTAAATATATATACACCCAACATAGGAGCACCAAAATATATAAAGAAAATACTAACATATCTAAAGGGAGAAATTGCCAGTGTGAAATAATAGGAGAGACTTTAACACTCCATTTACATCAATGGATGGATATCCAGACAGAAAATCAATAAGGAAACATCAGTCTTAAAGGGCACTTAGATCAGATGAACTTAATAGATATAAACAGAACATTCCATTCAAAAGAAGCATCATATACATTCTTCTTCAAGTCCACATGGAACATTCTCCATGATAGGTCATGTTAAGCCACAAAACAAGTCTTAATAAATTCAAGAATATTGAAATCATATCAAGCATCTTTTTCAAACACAATGCTAGGAATCAATTACAAAAGAAAATTGTAAAAAACACAAATATGTGGAGATTAAACAACATGCTACTGAAGTACCACTGTATCACTGAAAAACTCAAAAAAGAAATGAAAAAAATACCCAGAGAATGGAAACAGGAATCTAACATCTAATAATCTATGGGATGCAGCAAAAGTGTTTCTAAGAGGGAAGTTCACATCAATACAAACCTACTTCAAGAAACAAGAAAAACCTCATACAAACTTTCTAACCTTACACTTAAAAGAACTAGAAAAAGAACAAACAAAGCCCAAAGTTAGCAGAAAGAAGAGAATATTAAAGATCAGCTGGAAATAAATAAATAAAAACTAAAAAAAGGAAATATTAATGAAACATCTTCAAAGAGATAAATGAAATTAACAAACCTTGAGATAAACTTACCAAAAAAATAAAATAAGAAATGTAAGAGAAGTTACGAGGAATATCACAGAAATACAAAGGATTGAAAGAGACTACTATGAACAACTGTACTCCAACAAACTAGGCAACCTAGAAAAAAATGGATAAATTTCTAGAAACATATAATCTTCCAAGACTGAATCAGGAAGAAATAGAAAATCTGAATAGAACATTTACTAGAAGGATATTGAATCAGTAAGCAAAACTCTCTGAACAAAGGAAAAATCTAGGACCAGACAGCTTAACCAAACATTCAAAGATTTAATACCGATGCTTCTCAAACTCTTCCAAAAAAATTGAAAAGGAGAAAATGCTTCCGAATTCATTTTATGAGGCTAGCATTACCCTGATAACAAAACCAGATAAGGACACTGCACATTCAAAAACAAAACAAAACAAAACAAAATAAAACAAAAAGAAATTACAGTCCATTATTCCTGATGAACATAGATCCAAAAATTCTTAACAAAATATTAACAAACCAAATTTAACAATATATTTAAAAGACCACGCACCATGATCAAGTGGGATTTATTCCAGGGATGCAAAGATGGTTCAACATCCACAAATCAATGTTATATATCACAATAACAACATGAAGATAAAAATCATATGATCATCAGAATAAATGCAAAAAAAAAAAAAGCATTGACAAAATTCAACATCCATTTATGATAAAAACTCTCAATTAAATGGGTATAGAGGAAACATACCTTAACATAATAAAGGCCATATACAAGAAGCTTGCACAGCTAATATCATACTCAGTAGTAAAAATTTTAAAGTTTTTCCTCTAAGATCAGAAACTAGACAAAGATGCTCAGTGTCACCATTTTATTCAATATAGTATTGGAAGAAGTCCTCACCAGAGCACTTAGGCAAGAAAAATAAGTCATCCAAATAGGAAATGAAGAAGTAAAACTATCACTATTTGTAAATGACATGACACTTTATTTAGAAAACTGTAAAGTCTTTACCAAAAACAAAATTGTTAGTACTAATAAATGAATTCAGTAAAGTTGCAGGATACGAAATTACTCTACAAAAATTGGTTGTATTTCTACACACTAACAATGAACTATCAGAAAGAGAAATTAAGAAAACAATCCCATTTATATTAGCATCTAAAAGAATAAAATACCTAGGAATAAATTAGCCAAACAGGTTAAAGACCTGTATACTGAAAACTATAGGACACTGATGAAAGAAATTTAAAAAGACAGAAATAAATGGAAAGCTATTTTGTGCTCACAGTTTGTAAGAATCAATATTGTTATAATATCTATACTATTCAAAGTAATCTACAGATTCAATGCAATCCCTATCAAAAATCCAGCAGCATTTTTCACAGAACTAGAATAAACAATTCTAAAATTTACATGAAATAACTAAAGACCCTGAATAGCCAAAACAGTCTTGAGAAAAAAGAGCAAAGCTTGAAGTATGCTTGCTAATATCTAACTACACTTAAAAGCTATAATAATCAAAACAGTATAGTATTGCTGTAAAAACAGACACATAGATCAATGGAACAGAATAGAGATCCCAGAAAGTAATCCACACATATATGGTCAATTAATATATGACAAAGGAGGCAAGAATATACAATAGAGAAAGGACAGTCTTTTCAATAATAATGCTGGGAAACTGGATAGCTACCTGCAAAAGAATTAAACTGAACCATTATCTTATACCACATAAAAAATGAACTCAAAATGGATTAAAGACTTGAATGTAATCCCTGAAATGATAAAACTAGAAAAAAACAGGTGGTAAGCTCCTTGCCATTGGTCTTAGCAGTGTTTTGTTTGTTTGTTTGTTTTTGTTATTTTCTTTTTGGATCTGACTCCAAAGGCAAGGGCAACAAAAGCAAAAATAAACAAATGGAACTATATCAAACAGAAAAGTTTCTGTATAGAGAAGAAAACCATCAACTAAACAAAAGGCAACCTACTGAATGGGATAATATATTTGCAAATCATGTATTCAATAAGTGGTTAATATCAAAAATATTAAGAACTCATACAACTGCATAACAAAAACAATCTAATTAAATACTGTGCAGAGGATCTGAATAAACATTTCCTTAAACATACAGACGGCCAACAGGCACATAAAGAGATGCTCAACATACTAATAAGCAGAGAAATGCAAATCAAAGCCACAATGAGATATCACCTCATATCTGTCAGAATGGTTATATAAAACTTTAAAGTTTTATATAATAAAATTGAGTCAGATCAAAATTTTTCCCAAAAGTCAACAATATAAAAATCTGACATTATAAAACAGTATACAATATAATAAAAATATTTGAATAAATTTTAAGAGCATTTACACATCATTGAGAACTGTATTGTAAAATATTACAGCCTTTTGTGAACAACTTTCTGATGGTTATTTCATCAGCGCAAAACAATAGAATGTGTTTCTCATAGCCTTATCTTTTATTCCCATAACCAATAGATTAGCAAAACAATCATTCTATCGAAGTTATATTTCATCTTGTACCTTGACCATTCAATTAGTATTGCTAAAACAATATTTTAAGTCCAAACTAAATATTTATTCAAACAATCATCTATAGAACATAATTTTATATACAATATTGTTTCTTTTATTTTTAGGCAGAAAGATATTACATTGTCTCAGGACTTGCTCTTAGAAGTTAAGTATTTAAGTTTTCTTTTAAGCTGATTTTGGAACAATAGACCTAATATGATCTGGTAAATATATATACATGTATATATGTAATTATCGCTATTTGTACTATGTATGTAATGTGTGTGTGTGTGTGTGTGTGTGTGTGTGTGTGTGTGTGTGTGCCGCTGAATAGAGGAAGATATTTCTCTTTTATTTTTCATAATTCAGTATTGCTTGACTTTTTTTGCAACAAACATGAATTACTTTTATAGTAATTAACATTTATTTTTAGAAAGATAGAAATTCAAGCCAAGGGCTTACCTAGTCTTCATATGGACAAAACCTAATTTTTATTTCTGGAAATTTGTCCTGAAGCAAAAGGGAAAGAGTGCTCTGCATGGGACGGGATACTTAGGCTGTTACATTCTACCTCAGAGACCATAGTAATGCACCTCTTACCTACTCTTCCGAACACTTCTTCCCCATCCCCACCCCTCCACTCGCACTTCCTACCTACATTAGACTATAGGTTCACAGGGACAGGAATCACCATGGTTGTCCTCTGCAGTGTCTAGCATAGCATCTGTACATAAAGATTATTTACTATGTGTTTGTTTAATTGGCATTATGAAGTTAAAGAAGTTGGTATCCATCAGATACATGAACAGCCTTCAATAACTATTCTTTCCTTTAATCTTTCTGTTCAGTCATATTCTCATTTTTGCTTTACTTATCAAGTTCTTCATTAAGATCAGGAGTACTACTGGTTTTGAGGTTGGTTATCTCTAATACTTCTTCATTCCTCAGATGGCCAAATTGGTTAATGAAATCTATATAGATAGCTAGAGACAACGAAGCTTAGTGCAGAGAACACGGTTTTGGGCACCAAATAGACATGGATTTAAATTGCAGCTCTGTAATTTACTAGCTGTTTGACTTGGACAAATTCTTAACTTTATTTGAGCCTCGATTTCCCAATTTGTGATAACAGCGACTAATTTTAGTGTGTGAGGGAATTAAAAAATACATGTAGAATGCCTGGCACTTAGTTGAAGCTTAAAAAAATAGTAGCTCTCTTCTCAGTTTATCCCAGTTCCTCTATCTCTCCCATCTCCATACTGAAGCGTTGTCAAATGCTATCATCTGGTCATAAATCAAATGATTTTAAGAGTCTCTGCAAACTCTTCAGGATACTGGGGCGCCTGTTGGATTACTATATCATTCCATTACTGAGAGAGTAACTTCAAAGGAGAGCTAAGAATTAAAACAGGCTTAGGAAATTTCTTACCAATGACACAAATAAGAAAAAGAGAAATTGTACCCCATGTCCCAGTCCTTCTATTTGAGCTGTAGTTACAGATCTTGAGCCACCCCATTACTGAAGCCCTGAGCTATGTTCTCAATGCCTCTATTTCTGCTCCTACTGGTAGCTGCTGAGGCTCTTGTTCAGTGTAGCTTCAAACAGTCATTTGCCAAAATTATTTAACATTTGTATTTAGCAGGCATATCAGTATGCGCCAGAGAGTATCATGAATGTTTAACTTGATCTACAGCTTATGAGAATCCTTTGAAGGTTGTCTTTTGCATGGAAAAGAAAAGGTAGCCACTCCATTCCTCCCCACTCACTGCCTTCCTTCTGATCAACATACTCCTCAGAAATAGTGTCCTGGACTGGGCATAATGTGAAATTCTACTAATTTATACTCTGGCAAAAGAAGACAGCCATATTTTTATAAGTGTGGAAGGCTTATGTTTCTGTCCGGACATGCATGTTTACTGCTCCTGACAGGATGGGAAATGAAGATAGTCATAATTGTGATTATTTTCTTTACAGCTCATACTCAGTAGATAAAACCAGTTTTTGGTCCTTAATCAAAAATTTCAGGAAGGATTTTGTAAGTTACAAAGGAAAAGAGTTCTTCGGAGAGGCTAACTGGGCAATGATATTTTGCTTATTTTTACTTCATAATTTATACTCATTTATTATATTTTCATATATTTTGTGAATAACAATCTTCCCAATAATATTATTAGTATATTAATATCAATGGTTTGTTTTGCTTAGTTCTCACTTTTAAAGATTGAACACAGTAAATCTTGCTTGTTCTTTTCCCTTGATTTAAGTTGCTTTAATGAAATTCTGACTTCTTACTTTTTCATATGATTCTTGTTTTACTTTGCTCTAATTATTAGCTTTCCATGTGGCAAGTGTTAAAATTTTTATATTTCTGAAAAACACTCTTCTCTTGGTAGCATTAAACAGGTAAAAAGAAGCTTCAGTTATCATTTCCTATAACCAAATAATAGAAAAGCATATTTTATCACTTGTAAATCTTTAATGATTTTTCTGGTTATACTTCAATAAAATAGTAATAAAAAAATAATGCAAATATTTTGAATGAACCATTTCTTTTAGAGACAGCATTAGACTTTGAGAAAAATTAGGAGCAAAATAAACTTCCAATGGTTATCTGGAAGATATATTAGGACACATTGTGTGTCTGGGCTTGCCTACATGATTTTCCCAACTTTGTGAAAGTCTTTTAAGCTTTACCAAACAAATCCTTTCCATGGCACATCTGTAGGCATGTTCAAGACCACACCTTATGATGGTACTAATTTCACTAAAGCATTATCGAAAGAAGGCTTTTAAGTAATGGAACTATGATCCTCCTTTTCTATAAGGTGAAAATAATCAATTATCTTACAGAACATTCAGGTGAAAAGAAAGAATTTTGCTCTTTGGCACTCTTTCCAGACTCTCATTCTTTCTGTCTGAGAATTCTCACCCTCAGGATAGAACCCAACAACGTGATTTTAAATCATGCTTATTTATCAATCAAACACCTTGTCTTCGTTGCCACAATGTATTATTTTTAAAGTTGCTACCCCCAAAATAGTCATGTTGGAAAACAAAAACGCTAAAGTTAATAGTAACCAACAACAAATAAAAGAGGACTAGATCAACAGTCTATGATCTGAGACTATAGAGAATTAGGTGAACAAACTGGCTTGGCCGTAATTATAATTTTTGATGCAATCTTTAAGAAACACTGCTCTCTTTACTGCTCATGCTACAAAGCAGGCAGTGTTGTTAGCTCCTTAAAGGAGGCTACAGGTCTTTTCTAATGGGATAATGGTTTTGACTTCATACTTGCCACTCACCTTTATGTTTGGGATGAGGTTCTGATCCTCGGATACCTGAGGATTGATTGCAATAAGTATTCCATTATACCCATTGTCTTGAAGCTGCACTCTGGTTACCAGTACTAGGAATTCTGCACCTAAGGCAACCAGGAGAGTCACAAGCTTCAGGCTGCAAACAGGACCTGCATTGTCCCTGTGGGTCATGTTAGAGAAGCCTCTGGTTTACTCACACTTGTCCTGCTGGGTACATTGTGCCAGGTTGTCAATGGGAAACAGATAGTTTCTTCTTGAACTTGAAAAGTCCTAGAACTTGTGATGAAAGAGGTGTCTTCTTCACAAAATCTGGAATGGGTCTATCTGAGACCTGCCTTTACAAGTCCTTTTTCTCTAAGCAATGCCATACTTGCCTGTTCTTTGGCTGAGCTTTCTCCTTAATCATGGTTGGGCAAGAAATCTTCCACTTCTTTCTCATTTTCTGTTTCTCAGAGGAAGAGGAAAACAATACAAAAGGAGCTTGAAAGATAGTTGCCTAGCTGGATGGGCTGGAAATCAGAGAATCTGGATTATTCAATCCACTTTCAGTAGAAAAACCAAAATCTGTAGTGATTTTTCTCTCATTACCCTTGATAGCCTTCTCTACCCATCAGCGTAACTAATTCCCCACTGCACTCAAGTCATTTTTTGTTTGTTGTAAGATTCTCTTGTCTGCTCATTTTGAAGATTTGCAAATCCATCCTGTAGTCCTGTTCGTGGGGCCCTTGTGTCAGATAGTCTGGGCAAGCTCTCAGCTGATTGCTAGGGCAGAGGTATCACATATCCCCCAGGGAGGGTCAAACACCAAGATCTTGGATGCCTGTGCAGGTGACAGAGACTTTTCCCTCTCCCCTCGTTGCCTTTTTCTCCGAACCAGGGAAAAAAATGAATTTCTCTTTCAGGAACTCTCTTGTGAGAGCAAGGCTCTGCTTCCTTCAACCTTCCATTTCTCCAATACCTATCACAGGACCTGGTAAATATTTTATGAGTGATTAATACCTGATAATTTCATAATGCTTTAGAGTTTACAAATGTACCCATTTAAATTTCAATTCCCAGAATAGGGATTGCCATATTATATGGTAATTCTATTCTTACTTTTTTGAGGAACCTCCATATCCCAAAAGTTTAAAAACATTTATCCACTAAGATATATGCACCCCAATGGTAATTGCAGCAGCATTATTCACAGTGGCCAAGATATGGAAACAACTGAAGTGTCCTATGATAGATGATTGGATAATGAAGATGTGGTACCTATATACAATGGAGTATTACTTAGCCATAAGAAGAGATTAAATACTTCCATTTGTGACAACAAGGATGAATTTTGAGAATATCATGCTAAGTGAAATAAGTCAGACAGAAATAGTTGCAAACCATATGATTTCACTCATATGTGGGATATAAAACTGAAAGCAGCAAACAAACAAGACAAACAAAAACTCATAGACACAAACAACAGTTTAGTGATTGCCAGAGAGAAAGCGAGGTCGGAGGTAGGTAGAAAAGGGTAGAGGGGGTCAAATATATGGTGATAGAAGAAGATTTGACTTTGGATGGTGAACACACAATGCAAAATACAGATGATGTATTATAGAATTGTACATTTGAAACCCATATAATTTTATTAACCAATGTCACCCCAATAAATTTAAAAATGTCAATTCCCTGATGCAGGTATAATTTTTACTTTTGTTATTCAGTGAAGACACTGAATCTCAGAAAGATTATGAAAATTAGCCAATGGGGACAAGAACTAACATTTATCGTGTGATAGGTTTCATCATGCCTATTTTATGATTGACAAAACTCAGGCTCAGAAAATCTAAGTAATTTTTTCCAGGTTATGTGAGTATTGTCATATTGCTAGAATGAATCCAACTGATTCTAAATTCCATTGTTTGTCACCATATCATGTTCTTTCATGTTCTCAAGAAACTAGAAATGAATTAAGAGCTGCAACGTTGAAGAAAATTTTTCTCCTACTGTCCTTCTCCTTGAAACCTCTTCTTCTCTCATTGTTTCTCATCTGCTTTTTCTTCAAATCCCACATCTGGTCTGAAGCCTGAGCTGAGCTCCCCAACTAGGTCAACCCTGCTTTCATGCTTTAATAGAATCAGATCCCTCTCTTTTGAAGCATGATTATGGTTACAATGTCACATTCATATTGTGCAAATGGTTGTCTGCTTCCTGCTGAAGAGCATAAGAGATCTTATGTTTTGATCACCATCTTTTCAGTACTTAGCTTAGTAAACTCTCAAAAACGATTCGTTGAATGAATAAATGACTAAATGAATGGAGTCAAGAGAAGTAAATAAAAGCCACATTATTATAGTGTGACAATACTCTTCCCTCCACCCCCATTTTGAATGTTTTGCTTCTAGAAGTTACCTTTTCTGTTCTAGAGCAGTTTCCGTCTTGCTTCTTCTTGACAGATAACACTTGGGTATTGGTGCTCCCCTGGATGTGGAGGAGAATGGAATGTCACCTGTCACCACATGGCTGCCAAGGCTGCTCACTCTTCAGTTCAGAGGTTAGCTTAGTTATCTTGTCTTCTGGGGCGAATTCCAGCTGTGGGTTTTCCCACTCACTCACAGTATGTCTACAGAGCAGAAGTCCAAAGGTTTGGCAACTCTGAAGGCTTTGCCTGTAACTGTGACTCACTGAATGGAACAATACACTTTATTTTTCAACTTTCTTTGGCAGTTTATTTCTTATGCCAAACTCATGATTTTAAGGAAAGCATTATTCCCGTCAGCAAAGAACTATGCTTAAAAATTAAACTCCTAAGTCACACTGTGAGACTAGCTTTATGTCAAAAATTAGAAAAGAGTTTCTTCTTGCCACCATGAATATTTATATAAGTCGTTCAATGGCTGAGGGGCCATTGAGGACTGACATGCAGCTCTCTTTCCATCTGTTCTTATCAACAGTTACAGTGGCTCCCTTAGAATGTGGCGGTGGAGAATGCTGGCTACAGAGTGCATACAGATTTGTAAAGAACAGCCATAAATAAACAATCTTGTCTAACTTTACCTGGGTTAAAACCTAAACAAGCCACTCAGGCTTTGCTCACCCTGGGCTCAGGGGCCAGGCATGACATCCATTTCTGTCTATCTGCTTTCTGCTTTCTTGTCTCTGGAACCCAGTGCCTAGGTTTGGCTACTTGATTGGACTCCACTTTCATTATCTGTTCCTTACAGGATTCGCAGTCACTGACCGATTCTCTTAGCAAGTCTGGGAGTCACATTCACTCCTGAATGCCTTTCCCACCACCTCTGTTCTGACCTACTCTCAGCAACTAGACTTGGGGCCAGGCCAGTATGAAGATCTCTCCTTACTGCCTTCCCCGTTGGCCAGGTTGACCCCAAAGGAGACAAAACTAAAAAGCAGGAGAAAACTGACCTAACTAAATTACTTAAAAGTCATTCTTAAATAGAGTGCCCACTTTTGATAAAGTTTGATTTGAAAATAGAAAGAACAATTGATCCTTTCATTCAAAGAATATTCACTATTTATGTCCATAGATATTATGATATCTAAGAAACGAAATATTTCTGAAGCAAAGAAAAACAGAAATACAATGTTCAAGCATTTATTTCAATGTTGTAAACACTAGAGGAATCTGCTCTGCTTTCATCTACTTTCAAGAAAATAAGAGTTATTCAGAAAAAAAAAAAGAAAAGAAGAGTTATTCAATTTCAGTAATTGAAGAATCTAAAGGACATCTTTGTTCATTGTCTGACTATGCAGTTCGACCTGGCCCCACAAGGCGTCTCAATTTCTTTTCATGGAGTCTGGTGATGGAGACTCACAGTCAAAGGGAGTAAAACATGCAGCTGGTGTCAGAGAAGTCAGGACATTTGACATCTTGAGGTGTCCAAGAAAGTTTTGCCTTTGTTTCAACTCTTGCAGCAATCCCATTCAGAAGAAGAAAGTAGAATCTTGCTGGGCTGCATGACTTACGGGCCGCTTTAGTTTTGAAATGTTTATGAAATAAATCAAAATAGAAGTGAGACAAACTGTAAAGACTAAGAATTAAATAAAATAGAGTTTGCCAAGGACCCAGATGGCACATTTCATACCCCCCTTACCCATTTTCTTCAAAGTTATCCAGTAGCCCCTCTTGTCCACAGTTTCACTTTCTCCGGTTTCCGTTACCCATGGTCAACCTAGGCCTAAAAATATTAAATGGAAAATCGCAGAGATAAACAATTCAGAAGTTTTAAATTGCGCGCCATTCTAAGTAATGTGATGAAATCTCATGCTGTCTTGCTCCATCTCACCTGGGCCATGAATCACTCCTTCATAAAGCATTTCCACACTGTACACACTCCCTGCCCATTGGTCACTTAGTAGCCATCTCGGTTATTGGATCGACTGTAATGATACCACAGTGCTTGTGTTCAAATAACCTTATATTACTTAATAATGTCCCCAAAGCACAACAGTAGTAATGCAGGCAATTCAGATATGTCAAAGAGAAGCTGTAAAGTGCTTTCTTTAAGTGAAAATGTGAATACGGTACAATAAGATATTTTGAGAGAGGGAGACCAATTTCTATAACTTTTAGTACAGTATATTATTATAATTATTCTA
>NW_011888803.1:8862273-8870219 GCF_000151845.1 Pteropus vampyrus | reverse complement strand
AAAAAAAAGGCAGAAACATAAGAGAAATTTTTTAGAGAGATAAAAATAAGCACAGAGACTCAGGGAACAATAAACAGAAGTAGAAGCACAAAAGTTTGACCCTCCTCTTTCCTAGTCTCCCATTATGTTTTCTTCCTGCTCTGTTTCTTGTTTCAGTATGTCTCTGAAGCTCCAGGGATCTGCCAGACTCCCCTGCTGCTCCCAACCCTACCCGCAAAGGGTAACAGGTCTTTTGGTTTTCCTTCCTCTCCTTTGCTACTTGTAATGTTCCGTTGAACCCTGCCGCCCCTGCAAACAACAACAACAAAAACAACAACTGGTTGAAAGACCTGGCAATTGGGGCATTAGGGCTCCCCCTTCTGTTCTTGGGGTGCAGGTACCCCGGGGCTCTGAATCTTCAGACAAAAACTCCAGACAAAATCCACCTGCAGGACCTTCATTCCACCATGCACCAAAATACCATTTAGACTAGTGCTTTTCAAATTGTAATGTACCTAAGGAGCACCTGTTCAAATACCGATTCGAAATTCGTTGTAGGTCAAGGTGAGCCCAATATTTTTCACGTTTACCGAGCTCCCAGGTGCTGCTGAGGCTACTGGTCCTTGAGCCACACTTGGAGGAGTTTCTGTATCAGAAGGGCTCCCAGGGAATATCCAGGGATTTACTTGGTGATTACAGCCTTTACACCAAAAAGAAAGCAGTCTTTGTAATCCATAAATATATTTTTACCTCCTTATAGGAAAGGCCTGCATTTTTTCAGAACTCAGGAAAAAAACATTGCATTAATTATGCATTTTTATGGTGACATCATTGTTAAATATTCTTTGTAAAGAAACAAGCACAGAATTTAAAAAAAGAAACCAACAACAGATATGTTTTAAATTCTTGAAAGTCACACTATTATTAAAGCCTCAAATACAATGTTTTCTTATTGATCATATGTGAGCCATGATAAGATTGCTTTAACGATCTCCAATACGTGGCCTCAAGCAGGCATTTCCCAAGGATGTACATTATTCAAACAGGGAATTGCTTCCTTAATTTTTATTTCTCTATTTTTTTCACTCATTCGTTTGTTCGAAAATAAAATTGTGTCAAATATTGCTAAAGAAAGCTCTTAAAAATGTAAAATCGTGTTTCTACTTGATGCCAGGCATTGTTCTAAACTGGATATTAGAGTGAATCAAATGGGCCGAGTCCCTGTCCTGATGGAGTTTACGTCCTAAATAAGAAAGAAAGATAACAAAAAAATACGGTGGGATATCTAATGAAAGTGTTATAGAGAATAAGAAATTAGGTAACCAGGAGAAGGCAATGAGATTGGGATTTGCTATTTTGTATTAGGTGATTGGAGAAGGCCTCACAGATAAGATCATTAGGAGTGAAAAAGGAACCATGCCAATATGTGAGAAATAGTGCAGGAAGAGAAGAGGGCAATTATGATTACTAGGCCCTGAAGTTGGAGGTTGCCTGGAGTGGAGTGAGCACGAGGAAGAGCCTGAGAGCTGCCACAGAGAGGGTCCTGAGACTGGAGGAGGCTGTGGCATAGAGGCCCTCTCTAGTGCACAGTGGAGGTATGACGGGATCTGACTTTCAGATCACTTTTTGAGAGGAGGCCAAGGGTAGAAGCAGGGGCCAGCGAGGGGCTTATTGCTGAATGCAGGTAAGACAATGGAGATGTAGAGAGCTCAGAAAACAGTTTTGGTTGTCTTCAGTTAGCCTTTCTTCAGCTTTCTAGAAGTTTCTTTTCCCCTCTCCACTAAATAATTTTGCTGTGGAGGTGAAATAAAAGCCTGTCAGCTCGTAAGCTTATTAAGAGAGGAATCAAAGAATACTTCTTTGCCTGCCCAGAAGTGCCTAGCATAATGCTGACTGATGACAAAACATAAAACGAGAAACAATGACACTAAAATAATCTGAGATCTGTAGTTATCTGTAGTCAAATGACATAGAAATATAGTCTAAGTTTATAACATAGGCCATGATTTTCAATGTCTTGTCTGTAAGTGCTCCATAAAAGGTTAGAATTATTATTATCAATATAATTATCAGTTACTCTCAGCTGGGGTCCCCTTGCTCCTCAGAGACCTTCATATAATTGGCTTTTATCCATGTCAATTTCATAGCCTGTGGAAAACCAAGCTCTGCCTCCTAGATTTCTGCAACTACCTGGACACCCAATTTCTTAAAATTCCTGGTTCCTACATCCATACATGCTGTTTCTGTGCTTCACATTTTTTCAGATGTACTGTTTTGAAATTTCCAAAGGAACACATACATGTTGTGTTTATGATCAATTTAGACTTTATTGAAGAGTTCATAGGGAAAGCGAAAAAGGTATTTGTCACAGAAAAAAAATGAAACAAAACTTTTACACTACTTAAAATATCGGCATCCTTTTAGTAATAATCACACCTCAGATAAACCTCATTGGCTTTGATACTGCCAATGTGTGAAGCTAAGGTATCAGCATTCTTTAAATAATATTGTACAACTGTGGAGCTTCCCTGTCCCCCAGATTGCCTCTGCCTCTTTCTGTCTTGAGAGATCTTTATCGCTCTTCTTATCTCTCTTTTCCTTACTTTCAAGAAAAAAACCATCCAGCTCACCACCGGCAACAGAATCTCTGGCCTCCTGCAGAACCAGTGCCCTGTTTCTCTCAGTCCTGGTCACCACTGAGAAACCAGGCAGAGTGGGAGGATTCGATGGCTCTTCCCCTCAACCTCAAACATTTATAAAGTGTTCCCAAGAGAGATTCTGGAGAATGAGTTTTTAGGACAATTTTGGCTTAGGCACTCATCTCCCTGGGTGGCTTCAAAAGCCACTCCAGCTTATTTCTATTTCTACTCCTCTAAATTTGAAGTCAAAATATTTACTCTTCTACTATTCTGTTTCTTGTGATCTATCATTTCTGTTTCCTTAAGTTGCTATTTTCCCTTTAACTAGCTGGGCACAGCTAAGGTGTCAGAGGTTTTCCCATATCCCTCAGCTCCCGGAACCCTAACTTGATCTCAGTTTTCTTAAACAACCTATTATGATTATTTCAAGAGTTTTGGATGTGGCTTACTTGAAAATTCCAATGAAGGCCCTGCACAAACTGAAACCATCTTTAATCTTTTTCTCTATTGCTTATTACTCACCTATTCTTTTTCTGTATCCTATATTAGTACTTTCTCCTATACCTTTTTCTATTCTCCTCTAAAAAGTCTAGGGAGCAACTTCTAAAAAATATTATTACAACGTATCTTTACCTAAATAGCTGTTTTTATTTTTTCTCTGTTAGAAAATAATGGGATTTTTTGAATACAGATTCTTTAGTGTCGCGTAGCTAAGAAAAAACAAAAAAATCGATTCTTTAAAATAATGCCAAAATTGGTTACTAAAAATACAATAAATTTAAAGACAAAAAATGTACAATGGATGACACATTTTAACCAAGATCAAATGTTCATATTCTAAAAATATTAAAGGATTTTAAAAACCAATAGTTACAAGCAATAGACAAATTTTTTAAAAGAAACTTTTTAGGCAATATTTTTGTCTTTTTTTAAGCCAAGAATAAAATAATGATTTTTTTGAGTCATAATTTATCTTAAATGTCATTATATCACATATGTTTTATCACCACATGAATAAGTTACCATATTATAGATTTTAGCAATGAGTCACACATTATAGATTACTTACTAAGCAGGGTATAAAGCCAAAATAGTAAAATGCCAGAGTTTAAGAATATGCAAAATTTTTCTGCCACTTCTGTTTTGAATTATATACATTTTTATTGGCATTCACTTTTAATCTTGTACTACAATAATCATGTAGAAGCAGTGGTTAAATGGTTGAGTAATTGGACTTTGAAGTTAGACTGTGTGGATTGAAATTCCAGTTCTGCCTTTTACTGGCTGCATGTAAGTTATTAAATATCTCTGTGCCTCATTTTCTACATCTTTAATATTGGTGTAAAATTTAAATAGTACATGTAGTGATTAAAACAGTGTCTAGGCCAGAGTAAGAATTTAATAAGTATTAACTCATATTAATTATGTCCTTTCTCTGGTGTGTGTGGCACTTGCTTGGGCACTATTAATTTCTTACCTAATAATCATACTCTTTTTTTTCTTGCTGTCAGAACCTATCTTCCATGACAGAGGTCAAAAATGTCTGATGCTAATTTTTCCAAGTCTCCCTCATATTGGTGCATGACTATGTGACCTGACTCCAGCCAATAATCTAAGGAGTAGTCTGCTAGCAGGAGGCAGGTGGAGGAGAAGAATGTGGTACTGTTGGGATCATTTATAGAAAAGATTTTCCTCCATAAAAAAAAAAAGGGAAATGTCTAGAAAAAGCCCACTCTTCTTTTCTATCAGGGTGCCAGAAGCTGAGAGAGCCTCTGTGGCAGTGAGATGGAAGGTGAGTGGTTAGCCAGCCAAAAAATGAAGGTAGTAGAGTTGAAAGGTGTATGAGTCCTGTGTCCCTGATGATACCGTGATAGCTGAGCTGACCCAGGAGTGCCTAACTCCAGACTTCTCATTGTGTGAAGCAATGAACGCTCCGGTTCTTTAAGCCATCATTATTAGGTTTCCTGTTACTTCTGGACAAAACCACTACAACTGATAAAAGCACTTCACAAAATAGCATTGGCATTTATAAAAATGCCAAGCAATGTTTGGAAAATGTACATGAAATGGTTTACTATATAACCTATAAGATATTTTAATGAACAAATAATAATATTGCAAATTTTTGAGCAAGTGATTTTCTCTTTCATACGAAAGGATCATGCTTAGCTTTAATAGGCTAGGGAGAAAAATGCCCGTTCAAAGCCTAACATAAAATAACTTTAAAAGTAAATGACAAAACTATTTAGCATTCTTAAGCTTTTCTTAAAATATATACTAGACTAAAATATAACTATGCCAATTTTATATCTGTATCCCTGCATTATTAATCTTCTTGTCTCCAAAGGACCACATTTTACTTATGAATATTTTTCTTCATATTTGACACCAGAGTCTATGTTTTTCTAAGTACTTTTTAAGTGGTTAACTAACTCTCCAATTAATTTATAGTTATATTAGTAGATTTTCAAACAATACAAAAAGAATAAAATAGTATATATACTCTCTATGACCAGACAGTATCTTTATGCCATGAGATTTAAATTGCTTATATTTATTATTGAAGGCTTTAATACCTAATCACAGCCAAACGATACTATATTTTAAAAAGGAAATCTCATACCCATGCATCATTTTTCCTTGGTTGGCCAAAGAACTGCTAATATCTAGAGGATAGAGTATTGAGCTTAAAATATAAGGACAGACAGTGTTATTTTGTGCATAGTATTAAAATAAACTGATTTTAAAAATTGGCTATGTAATATAATATATTAAATGTTCCATACATAACTTTCTTGAGTATAAATACTGAACACACGCTATGACTTGGGTTAAATTTGACAGTCTTTATTTAACCATTGGTCAAACATTTTGGATTTTTGCACATTATGGTATTTGCTGGAACCATTTATAGTTTAAAGTGAAAAGTAAATTCACATATGCTATTACTTTTCTTTAAGAAAACTCTTGTCTGAACACTCAAACCACCATGGAAAATATCTGCATGAAAAGAGATAATCAGATTCAGCAATCCCACTCCTTGGTATTTACCCAAAGGAGTTGAAAATATGTCCACATAACTACTTGCACCTGGATGTTTATAGCGGCTTTATTCATAACTGCCAAAACTTGGGAGCAACTGAGATGTCCTTTAGTAGGTGAATGTATAAATAAACTACGGTACATCCAGACAATGGAATATTATTCAATGCTAAAAAGAAATGAGCTATTAAGCCATGGAAAATCATGGTGGAAACTTAAATGCATAGTACCAAGTGAAAGAAAACAATATGGAAAGGCCACATACTGAATGATTCCAACTGTATAATGTGCTGGAAAAGGCAAAGCTATGGAGACAGTAAAAGGATTAGTGGTTGCTAAGGGTTTGGGGAAAGGAGAGATGAATAGGCAGAGCACAGGGGATTTTTATGGTAGCGAAAATGCTCCGTATGACTATAATGGTGAATACATGTCATTATACATTTGTCCAGACCCATAGAATGTGCAATACCAAGAATTAATTGTAAATGTAAACTATGGACTCTGGGTGATAATGATGTGTCAGTCTAGGTTCATCAGTTGTAACAAATGTTCCATCTGGTGGAAGATTTCTATAATGGGGAGGCTGTCCGTGAGTCGGGGCAGGGATATATGGTATATCTCTGTTCTTTTCTCTCAATTTTGCTGGGAACCTAAAAATACTCTAAAACGAAAGTCTTAAATATAAGAGAGAGATAATCATTCTTGATTTTATATCATGTGCTTTGCACCTTCAAACAATCATTGTTTATTAATACCTAACACTTATGGGGTACTTATGATTTATTAAGGTCAAGGCTATGTGGTACAAATATGACCTCAATCATCATAACAATCCTGTCAGATAGGTAGAATTATTCTTTAATATTTTTAAAGAAAAAATCAAAGCTCAGAGAAGTGAAGTAACTTGCCCAAGACTTGTAGCTAGAAAACATGAATACACTGTTATCTGCTTCTAAAGCCCTTGTTGCTAACCACTACATTATTATAATAACCTATTTCAGCCTCATCCCATACTTATGCTTGGCCTGACCGCCAATGGTTTAATTAGTTTGTGCAGTACTGGGGTAATTACTTTTCTGGGTGGTTTCTGGTAAAGCCGTCTTTTCAACAACAGATAACATGTTGCCCACCGCTATAGACTAAATGTTTATGTTCTCCTAAAATTCATAGTTTAAAACCCTGATCCCCAATGTGATGGTATTTGGAGGCAGGGCTTTTGGGAGGTAAGTAGGTCATGAGTATGAAGCCCTCATTATGAGATTTGTGCCCTTATAAGAAGAGATATGTGAGAATTTGCTTCTTCTCTCTCTTAGATGTGAAGATACAGCAAAAAGGTGTTCCTCTGAAAACCAGGAAGAGGCTCTCACCAGGAATCGAATTAGCTGGCATCTTAATCTTAGACTACCCAGGCTCCAGAGCTGTGAGCAATAACTTTGTGTTGTTAATGCCACCCAGTCTATGGTATAACTGACTAAGATACCCACTAACACTCTATCTAGTAAGAGTGATGCCTGTCTGTGCCTCAAACTTTGTTCAGTTCTTGTTTAACTAACCCTATGGACAACCACCCTTGTAGCAAATGGAGTCTACTAATTTTAAGACATATAAAACTACAGTAATCAAGAGGATGTGATGTTGGCATAAGTTTAAATTATTTATTATTAGAGTAGAATAAAAAGTACACACATATATGGTCTAACCATTTTCAACAAAAGCACTAAGTTAATACAATGTGAAAAAGAAAGTCTTTTAAATAAATGATGGTGGAACTATTGACTATCTGTGTACAACTAAGTAAGTCTTGACCCCTACTTCACTCCTTCCAAAAATAAATTCAAAATGAATCACATATTTAAATATAAAAGCTTAGAATCATTAAACTTTTAGAAGAAAACACACAATAATTTTTACAAATGTGGAGTTATTAAGCACAAAACTATAAAAGGAAAAATATTGATAAGTTAGATTGTATCGAAATGCTTGTCATCAAGAGACACCTTTATGAAAATGAATAAGCAAGATACAGACTGAGAGAAAATATTCATTATATATATTCGACAAAAGACATCTTCAGAAAATATAAAGCAGTCCTACAAATCAACAATAAAAAGACAACCCAAAAATGAGCAAAAGACTTGAATAGCACTTCATAAAAGATGGATATTTGGTACATCAATATTTAAAAAATGATCAACATTATTAGTTATCAGGGAAATGAAAATGAAAACCACAATAAGATGCCACCTCACACTCCCTAGAACAACTAAAATAAAGAATGTGGCTATA
>NW_011888803.1:8856023-8862223 GCF_000151845.1 Pteropus vampyrus | reverse complement strand
TGCTTCTAAAGCCCTTGTTGCTAACCACTACATTATTATAATAACCTATTTCAGCCTCATCCCATACTTATGCTTGGCCTGACCGCCAATGGTTTAATTAGTTTGTGCAGTACTGGGGTAATTACTTTTCTGGGTGGTTTCTGGTAAAGCCGTCTTTTCAACAACAGATAACATGTTGCCCACCGCTATAGACTAAATGTTTATGTTCTCCTAAAATTCATAGTTTAAAACCCTGATCCCCAATGTGATGGTATTTGGAGGCAGGGCTTTTGGGAGGTAAGTAGGTCATGAGTATGAAGCCTTCATTATGAGATTTGTGCCCTTATAAGAAGAGATATGTGAGAATTTGCTTCTTCTCTCTCTTAGATGTGAAGATACAGCAAAAAGGTGTTCCTCTGAAAACCAGGAAGAGGCTCTCACCAGGAATCGAATTAGCTGGCATCTTAATCTTAGACTACCCAGGCTCCAGAGCTGTGAGCAATAACTTTGTGTTGTTAATGCCACCCAGTCTATGGTATAACTGACTAAGATACCCACTAACACTCTATCTAGTAAGAGTGATGCCTGTCTGTGCCTCAAACTTTGTTCAGTTCTTGTTTAACTAACCCTATGGACAACCACCCTTGTAGCAAATGGAGTCTACTAATTTTAAGACATATAAAACTACAGTAATCAAGAGGATGTGATGTTGGCATAAGTTTAAATTATTTATTATTAGAGTAGAATAAAAAGTACACACATATATGGTCTAACCATTTTCAACAAAAGCACTAAGTTAATACAATGTGAAAAAGAAAGTCTTTTAAATAAATGATGGTGGAACTATTGACTATCTGTGTACAACTAAGTAAGTCTTGACCCCTACTTCACTCCTTCCAAAAATAAATTCAAAATGAATCACATATTTAAATATAAAAGCTTAGAATCATTAAACTTTTAGAAGAAAACACACAATAATTTTTACAAATGTGGAGTTATTAAGCACAAAACTATAAAAGGAAAAATATTGATAAGTTAGATTGTATCGAAATGCTTGTCATCAAGAGACACCTTTATGAAAATGAATAAGCAAGATACAGACTGAGAGAAAATATTCATTATATATATTCGACAAAAGACATCTTCAGAAAATATAAAGCAGTCCTACAAATCAACAATAAAAAGACAACCCAAAAATGAGCAAAAGACTTGAATAGCACTTCATAAAAGATGGATATTTGGTACATCAATATTTAAAAAATGATCAACATTATTAGTTATCAGGGAAATGAAAATGAAAACCACAATAAGATGCCACCTCACACTCCCTAGAACAACTAAAATAAAGAATGTGGCTATAGTAAATGTTGGCAAGGATGTGAAGCAATTGCTGCTACAATCACTTTGAAGATGGATACATCATTTTTTAACAAAGTAAAAGATATGCATATCCCATGACCCAGCAATTCCACTCCTAGGTTAAAAAAAAAAAATGAAATCATATTTATAAAATGCCTTTTACAAGTGTGTTTATAACATCCTTATTCATAATAACCAAAACTTGCAAACTACCTAAATATCTATCAACAGGAAAATTGGTAAACAAATTGTGATATATTCATATAACTGAATATTACTTACCAATAAAAGGGAATAAACTACTAAAACGTGCAACAGTATTACTGAATCTAAAAAATCTATATATCAAGTGACAGGAGTTGGACACAAAAGAAGATATATTATCTGACTGCATTTATATGAAGATCAAGAATAGTCAAAATTAACCTGTAGTGACAGAAATTAGAAAGTGGTTTTCTCAGTGTGTGCATGTGTGTGTGACTGGGGATGGGGTAGTTTTGGTTAATGGACCAGAATGGAAGACAAATAGACTTTCTGGGTTGATATAAATGTTCTAGATCTTGTTTTAGTTTGTAGCTTCATGGGTGTATGTAATTGTCAAAACTCATGTTCTGAACATTGAATATTTGTGCGCTTTATTGAATGTAAATTTTACCTTCACTTAAAAGTGACCTGTAGTCATCAGAAATTGACTAATTATTGAAGGCAAGCCTTTTGTGGGTAGAAATGAAGACTACAAAGATTGTGAGGTGGGTTTGCTCTTTATACTTGCACTAAGATGCTTAAAGAAAAATGTGATAAGCTTAGAGGTCAGGAGAGCTTCTATGATTGCCTTAAAAACTTATCTCTCTGGGTTGCTGAGATGACATATCCAAATCAAGTATTAATGATGTGAAGAGCTGAATAACAAGATAAGGTGAATGAACAGACTCACCAGATGAAAAATTAAGCCACTGATTGAGAAGGAGCTAGATCTTCAGAATTGTAATGGAGTTGTGTGGGTGGACTTGGATAATTCTATTTTCTTAGTAGTTAGACCCTACCAAGCTTCTTGCTTTCTGAAGAACAGCTCTTTCCCTGTCTTAAAAGCTAGTCTGGTCTTCTTGGAAAATTCTAAAATAACTTCATTTGAAGAATTTACCTTGCTGATTCTTCTCATAACTGACTGTTATCACTTCTTTATACCCCTTGACCAGCACTATCCAGTAAAAATATAATGTGAGCCACCTATGTAATTATAATTTTTAATAGCTACATTAAAAATAGTAAAACAAAAGAGTTAAAATTAAATTTTGATGATTTCTTACACAACTCAATATATTAAAATATTTCAACATGTCAACATAAAAATTAAGATATTTATTTTTCATGTGCAAAATCAGTGTGTATTTTACACTTACAACGTATTTCCATTTAGAATAGTCACATTTTAAATGTTCAATATCCGTCAGTGGCTAGTGGCCTCTGTATTCTCCATATTTGACCATGGTTTCTTATTTCTTAACATCAGTAAGAAATGGACTGAATAATTTTTTGTTGTTGTGCGGCTAACCTGTGCATTGCAGGATGTTTAGCAGCATGCCTGACCTCTACCCACTAGATTCCAATAGTAATCTCTCCTGCACCCATCCTCCAAGTTGTGACTCAAAAACAAAAGTCAAGAACCACTGGTATAGATCTGCATAGAGTTAGATTTCAATACATTCCAGGGCACAAGTGAAAACTCTGACCCGGGAGAGGTCTTTCATACTAAAAACTATGCAAGAATGTGCTTGTTTATATCAGCAGAAACCTATGATAATGAATTCCTAGGGTGTTAGACTAGGAATGAAAGAATATGATTTCGATGAGACTGAAATTATCAATATAGATATACTTACCAGAGACTGGATTCATTGTGCTTGCCTGAGCATCCAATAGAGTTTCTAAAGGTTTACTCAGCTGGTTGGTTAAAATCCGAGCTCAGTGGTGCATGCACTAAATAAAGTTGAGATGCTAGAGATCTCTTGATATATTTTAGAGGATCGATTTAAAAGACTAAGGAAGATAGGATGGTTGGAATGGATTTATCATTTGTGATCCAGTCAGCTATCTCCAAATGTGTCCTGAGAGGGCTCAGAGGACCCTCTTGTCACTAATGTATTGGGAAAACACTGGGGAGGAGAATGCCAGAATCCTATGAAAGTGCTGTAGCTGTTGTCCTCTAAGCCCAGAGATGAAGTTAGGAGATGCAGCCATCGAATGGGATCCCTAACTCCCTAGTGGAAATAATATCTCAAAGCAGCAGAAGCCAAGTGACAGCACTTAACCATCAGAGATGAGGTAGCTGCAGTTATCATTATAGGCAGCAGAGCAATAATCATAGTTGTTTAAGTAAAAGGGATCTTTAGCGGTGGATAACTGATTGTGGTGTCCCTGGAATTAAAATGGATGGACAGCCTATTAAGATCCTACTTGATCTGTATAACAAAAAATTGCTAGATCTGATGAAAATAGACTTGAACTTCATAAACTTAATGGAAATTTACAGCATCTTGGCACTGGCTTCTTAATTCATTGCTATTGTAATAGGAAAACCAATCGGTAGTCCCTGGAACTGCCCTTTTCTACCAAAATAGTAAATAAACCCAAAGCAATACCATGTTCCTGGGGGAGTTCTAGCAATTAGTGCTACCTTTAAATACCTGAAAGATGCAGGATGGTGATTTTCACTACACCCTCATTTAATCTTTTATTTGGCCTGTGTAGAAGTGAAAGTGTCATCTAAAATGTTGATTTGGGTGCAGTCTTTTTGTCAGGTGAATGAGCACAATTCCTAGCACTTAGTATGTAGATATCACTCTGGCAAATATGTTTTATTCATCCTAATATGCATGCAAAAACTAAGTTATTTGCTTTCATCTGGAAGTGAGAGAATTTATTGCTTTATGTAAGGGCTATGTTAATTCTCTAGCTCTCTCTCATAATTTAGTGTGCAGGAACTATGATCATTTCATCACCTTATGGGATATCATTTTTGTCTACTATATGTATGATATTGTGCTAATAAGACCCACTGATCAGGAAATAGCATATACCATAGATGCCTTGTGTAGTAAATTGTCTTTCCGTAGATGCAATGTGACCTTAACACTGTCCAAGAGGTGGAATCTTTCACTCTTTCTCTCAGATTTGGGCTGGCCCTCTGATATATTTTAGATAACAAAATGCGGCAGTGGTGATTCTGTGTAACTTGCATGGCCTTAGATCTGTAAATTCTGCCTTTGCTGCTTGAGCCCCCACTCTTGGGATACAGCTACCACACACACACACACACACACACACACACACACAGCCACATACAGAGCCACAAGGATAAAGTGGAAGAGGTCCTCGTCCTTAAAATGAATCTACTAAGTCACCAGACATATAACTAAAGTTATGTTGGATATTTCAGCCTCAGCAGCAATCTGGTTGCAACTATATGAGACAACCCAGCTATTGCCATATGGAGGAAAAAACACCCAGCTGAACCCTGCCTGAATTTCTCACTCACAGAATCATGAACAAAACAGTTGTTTTAAACCACTAAGTTTGTTATAACAACAAAAGAAAACCAAAACATGCTGGAAAAGAACACATACAATTGAGAAAGTGGAGGGGATAAACTCTATGAAAATTTAGGGTTCTCCTACTTCTGAATTTTCTTGGGTCCAATGGTCTGGACCATATTAGTTTACCCACTTAGAATGAAAGTTGTTTCACCTTTCATCCCCTTGGATCATGGTATTGGCTAGGGTCACTCACATAGCTGCATTCAGAGGGAACATGGTTGGACCTTGAAAATCAATGGCTCACATGTCTAGCACCTCATGCTGTCAGCTGGGATCTGCCTGGGTTTTGCTCAACAGAAGGATAATTGGATAATTATATGGTACTTGGCTTCAAAGAAAGGAAACCAGAACCTGCTAGGTTTCTCAAGGCCTAAATCTAGAACTGGCCCAGGGTCACTTTTACAACATTCTATTGTTCAAATTCAAGAAGGGAAGTAGATTCCACTTGTGTTGGGTGTACAACGATGAGACAATTGTTCAGAGGCCGTTTTTGGAAACAGTTTACCACCAAAAAATTTTTTAAATTGCTTTTTATTTTGCTAAGTATTATTTGTATTTGTCAAGTATCTTTAACCTATTATTTCATTTCTGCAATTTTTACATTACAGTATATGTTTGTCGCAGGGAGAAAAACACAATTTTCATCAATAATGTATTGTTGCATCCTATACGCAAATGTACCACAATGAATGAGGTGTTTTTTTTGTTTTTTTGTTTTTTTTAAATCAGGCACTTGATGTTTTAAATGCTTTATATCAGAGATCTGCACACTATGTCCTATGGGCCAAATCTATCTTGGTACTTATTTTTGTAAATAAAATTCTATTGGAACACAGCCAAGCCATTTGTTTATGTATCCTCCTTGGCACCTTTTATGCTACAATGGCAGTGTTAAGTATGACAGAGACTGTGTAACTCACAAAACCTAAAATATTAATATGTGGCTCTTTGCAGAAAAAGTATGTTGTCCTCTGTTTTAAATTATGTGGAAATCTTTGGTGGACTGTTTAATAGGTTATCAAGTGATTAATGATATCTAAAGAAACTGAGGTTTTTGAATGGGCTGGAATAAATTATTTTTTTTCCATTTAAATAATAATGGAACAAGGGATTTTCTAATAATTCACTGTCCAACCAGATCTTAGGAACAGATCAGATTTAGAGGATGAGGGAGGTTATATTTACTTTACCTGGACAATTCAGTTAAAAAGTCAATTTGAGAACCTTATGTAATCATTTTGAGATTTTGTAAATATTTTCTCTTGAATT